>NC_045456.1:4493557-4500838 GCF_002776525.5 Piliocolobus tephrosceles
GGTTTTTACCTTTAAAAAAAAAAAAAAAAAAAAGGCAAATACTGCAATTACTTTTGCACCAACCTAATAGGTGTGTTTTCCGTCTCATTATACTAGCTCCAGATATTTATTCTTATCTTCCACTTGATTTTCAGGTTTCTCTGGAAACCCAAGCTCCTGAGAACAGTATTGGCACAATTACTCTTCCTTCATCGCTGATGAAGAATTTACCAGCTAATGACATGGAGCTAGCTTCCAGGGTTCAGTTCAATTTCTTTGAAACACCTGCCTTGTTTCAGGTAAAACTGCTGCTCACTGCTTTTGGCTTGGGTTTTATTTGGAGATGAGGGCATTTCATTTCTTTTAGTGCTCGAATATTCTTAAGGCTGCTGTAAGTCAAATGAATTGCCGAAATGTTGCAGTTCATTTTAAAACACAGCCTAATGATACTGGTGATGATAAATAACAGTAACTGACAGTTACGTAGTATTTATATTTACTAATTGCCAAGCACTATCCTAAGCAGTTACAAATGTTAACTCTAATCCTCTCAGCAACCCTGAGAGGAAGGAACTATTATTATCCCATTTTACAGATGAAGCCATGGAGGCGCAGAGAGAGGTTAAGTGACTTGCTTGGGGAAACACAGCTTAAATGGCTTAATGCTATGTTCCCTTTAAAGATTCACAAAATCCTGTTGTGTCGATCTGTGCAGTTTAGCTCAGTAGTTAAAGCATTGTACCGTAGAACGAGCTCTGTTTCTCTCATTGTGATCCCTTGGGAAAGTCACTTTCCTCCTTGTTCCTCGATTTCTGACCTACATTGTAAGATAAACAATGTGGACAGAATATTCCTTAGTGTTCCTTCTAGCTCTAAAACTCTGACAATATCTCATTTACCCTTGCCATCTTCATGTGCCAGGATCCTTCCCTGGAGAACCTCTCGCTGATCAGCTACGTCATATCATCGAGTGTTGCAAACCTGACCGTCAGGAACTTGACAAGAAACGTGACAGTCACATTAAAGCACGTCAACCCGAGCCAGGTAGGCAGAGGCCAGTGCCATCTGGTCATTGACCAAGAACACCTTGTACAAACTATGCTTGTAAGGCATGGCCGGCAAAAGGCAGATCAGGCAGAAAGAAGCTTCCGCTCTGTTGGAGTAGTGTGTAGGACTAGAATCACACCTCTCCACTGGGTTTTAACACACTTAATAATTGACCAGGGCAGGTGCGGTGGTTCACACTGTCATCCCAGCACTTTGAGAGGCTGAGGCAGGCAGATTGTCTGAGCTCAGGAGTTCGAGACCAGCTTGGGCAACATGGCAAAACCCCATCTCTGCAAAAGATACAAAAATTAGCTGGGCGTGGTGGCAGGCGCCTGTAGTTCCAGCTACTTGGAGGGCTGAGGTGGGAGGATCACAAGCCCGGGAGCTCAAGGCTGCAGTGAGCTGTGTTTGGGCCACTGCATTCCAGCTTGGGTGACAAAGTGAGACCCTGTCTCAAAAAAAAAAAAAAATTGACCACTAAATTTCCAGGAAGAATCAGTGCAAAAGCAAGCTCTTAACAACTGTGAAATATCAGATCTCGGTGTGTGTGGATCTGTGGCTGCAGGTCTGATTCTCAGCTCAGTCCACACTAAGCATCATCTACGACCTCACTACTCACAGTGTGGTCCACAGACCCGCAGCATCAGCATCACCTGAGAGTTTGCTAGAAATGCAGAGTCTCAGGCCCCAACCCAGACCCACTGAGTCAGAATGTGCATTTTCACAAGGCCCCAAATTGATTCCTATGCACGACTGATGAGCTTAAGAAATGCTGGTCTATTTAGGGCTCACTTGCTTCCAGGGACCATATAAAATAAGAACTCTCCAAAAATTAAGCCTAAGATTCTGAAATAAAAAAAACCACAGTTGTTTTTTTTTTTTTTTTTCAAATACCTTTCAGTTTTTTTTGTTTGTTTGTTTGTTTTTTTTAGTTTACTAAATTAATTATTTGTGATTTATCTTTCTACCACAGGATGAGTTAACAGTGAGATGTGTATTTTGGGACTTGGGCAGAAATGGTAAGTTCTAGTCATAACCTTTTCAAACTCTTGAGTGGGTTAATTGGGGAGGGTGTGAAGTCACTGGTGCTGTGGCCTTGCTGATGGGACAGATACTTTTCCCAATGCCAACAGGTGGCAGAGGAGGCTGGTCAGACGATGGCTGCTCCGTCAAAGACAGGAGATTGAATGAAACCATCTGTACCTGTAGCCATCTAACAAGCTTCGGCATTCTACTGGTAAAATGCCTGTGCCACATGGCCTTAAACTCTGGGTCTGAGGGGTAGCTGGGCATCATACTATAATGTCTAATCTGATGGATTAGACAGATCAGCAGATATGATATTGTGGCTGATTTATGTACCAATGAGATTACTCCTTGCCAGGCGTGGTGGCTCATGCCTGTAATCCCAGCACTTTGGGAGGCTGAGGTGGGTGGATCACTTGAGGTCAGGAGTTCGAGACCAGCCTGGCCAACATGGTGAAACTCCGTCTCTACTAAAAATATGAAATTAGCCGGGCGTGGTGGTGCGCACCTGTAGTCCCAGCTACTCAGGAGGCTGAGGCAGGATAATCACTTGATCCTGGGAGGTGGAGGTTGCAGTGAGCCAAAATCACCTCATTGTACTCCAGCCTGGGCAACAGAGAGAGATGCTATCTCAAAAAAAAAAAAAAAGAGATTTCTCTTCTAATAAGCAAATGCACCTGAAGGAAAATACTTGAACATGAAAGACAAGTATTTTTTCACATTCTCTTTTTACATTTAAGTTTTTCTCTTTTAAATAATTAAGAGAACTAAGGAATTCAGATTAGGATGAGTAATAAAAATGGTTTAGTTTGCAATGCACTTTAAGATTTTTACAAAACACTTTGACATCAATGCTCTTATGTAATCATCCCAACAGTCCTGCAAGATAGGTAGAATGGGGAGTTGCTATTGTCATTTTATTAAAATCAGAATTAAGACTCACTTGTTAGATAATTGCCCACAGTCATAGAAATAAGAAATGTAAGAGGCAGGAGCTAAATCGCAGTCTTTAGGCTCCTAGTCCAGTTCCTTTCCATTGCACTATAATGCAGTGATCAAGTACGTGGGCTTTGGAGTGTGCCAGACCTGAATTGGAATCCTGGCTTCTCCACTTTCTGTGTGTCCTCAAGCAAGTTACTTAACCTCTCTGTGTCTGTTTCCTTATCTTTACCTGATAGTAATAATTGTGCCTACCTCATAGGTTTGTTGAACAGACTATGAATGGATCCCTAGAATACTTGATAAATCATAAGTCTTGTATTTATTTTAAAATATTTGATTATTAAAAGCAATATTTCATTTTCCAGGACCTATCTAGGACATCTGTGCTGCCTGCTCAAACGATGGCTCTGACGTTTATTACATATATTGGTTGTGGGCTTTCATCAATTTTTCTGTCAGTGACTCTTGTAACCTACGTAGCTTTTGAGTGAGTATCCACAACTGGAAATTTGGATTTAGGACTCAGCACTCACCTTCATTGCCAACATTTATTAACTAAGCCCTTTCCTCGGCCTGCCTTACCCTGTACACCCAGCTAGTGGAGCACCTATGTATCAACTTTATGGGACTTTTTGGTTTATATGCTTGTGTCCTCACACTAGTCTGTGGACTCCCTGAAGGCAGGGGTTGTGTCAGAATCATCTTTGTACCCCAGAATGATGCCCAGTACCTGATAGACATAAAGTGTGAAATGAATGAGGGATGCAGGCCCCAAAACCCAGAGACTTACAATCCAAAATAGACCACAGCACCATGTACAGCATAAGAACTATGTTTAATAAATTATATTTCTAAATTATACTGAGCAAACACAAAGGATTAAATACATTTACTGGTGTGGGGATGGAGAGAAATAAGGGTGTAAAAGCTTTACTGAAAAAAATAGACACTCAGTGAGTGTAGCTCTGCAGCAAGAATGCCATTCTAAAAAACAGCCTTTCCTTTTTGACTTACCAGACAGGTCCCTTTGGTTGCTTTTTGGGGGTAATTTCAACAAATTCTAATGGAAAAGAAGGACATAGGCATTTTTATTGCATTAACGAAATGAAACAATATGTAGGTTCTTGGATTTAGATTTTGGACACTGATCAGAAAATGTAAAAAATTTATTTTCAGTGCCAAAGTTAGGGTCTAGCTGTGACTACAGATCTTCTAGTGAGCCTTTGGAAATATTATTGGTGAGACTAAATAACCATAAGGCCAGCCATTACTCAGAATGATTTCACTGGATCTAATTTTGCATGCATAAACATGAACATGTCATCAAGTAGCTGGCTTCTCCTATGCTATTACATTTAGCTATAAACTCTTCTTTCCATGATCTCATTTTACCTAATAACATACAATAATATGGGAATCTTGGTTAAATTTTGAAGATCTGAATATAGCAGACTCTATGAGAAGCAGCATCAATGCTTCTGAAAGTAGTTTGGGAGAAACAGGGCGAGTGCTCAGTAGAGTCTACTTTAAACTATTTAAGGCCGGGCGCGGTGGCTCAAGCCTGTAATCCCAGCACTTTGGGAGGCCGAGACGGGCGGATCACGAGGTCAGGAGATCGAGACCATCCTGGCTAACACGGTGAAACCCCGTCTCTACTAAAAAATACAAAAAAAAAAAAAAAAAAATGCCGGGCGAGGTGGCGGTGCCTGTAGTCCCAGCTACCGGGGAGGCTGAGGCAGGAGAATGGCGTGAACTCGGGAGGCGGAGCTTGCAGTGAGCTGAGATCCGGCCACAGCACTCCAGCCTGGGTGACAAAGCGAGACTCCGTCTCAAAAAAAAAAAAAAAAAAACTATTTAAAAGTCTGGGCCAACAGTCAGCATGTAAAAGATCCCACAGAAATACAGACACAAATTCTCCTCATGGTTATCACAGACGATTCTGTTTAGATTTTTCCTTTGTTGTTGTTGGTTTTAAGCCCCGCCCCCCCATATAAACACACACTCAAAGAGAGGAAATTTATGCATATAGACATTTACCAAAGAATAAAAATAAATTGCTTAAAACTCAAAGAGCCTGACAGATATGCTTACATAAGGGTTATTGCTAGGCGTGGTAACTCATGCCTCTGTAATTCCAACACTTTGGGAGGCCAAGGCAGCAAGATTGCTTGAGCCCAGGAGTCTGAGACCAGCCTGGGCAACATGGCGAAACCCTGTCTCTACAAAAAAAATACAAAAAATTAGCAGGGTGTGGTAATGAGTACCTGTAGTACCAGCCACTCAGGAGGCTGAGGTGGCAAGATTGCTTGAGCCCGGGAGGCGGAGGTTGCAGTGACTTGAGATCGCATTACTGCACTCCAGCCCGGGACAGAGCCAGAGCTTATCTTAAACCAAAAAAAAAGATGGGGGGTTGGCAGAGTAGAAGGCTAATTCTTGTTCTCATCCTTTCCTTTTAGAAAGATCCGGAGGGATTATCCTTCCAAAATCCTCATCCAGCTGTGTGCTGCTCTGCTTCTGCTGAACCTGGTCTTCCTCCTGGACTCGTGGATTGCTCTGTATAAGATGCAAGGCATCTGCATTTCAGTGGCTGTATTTCTTCATTATTTTCTCTTGGTCTCATTCACATGGATGGGCCTAGAAGCATTCCATATGTACCTGGCCCTTGTCAAAGTATTTAATACTTACATCCGAAAATACATCCTTAAATTCTGCATTGTCGGTTGGGGTATGTATAAGCTTGCCTGTATGTTGCCTGGACTTCCTCTGCTTTTTCTCCAGTGTTTTGATTTTTGAGCAGGAGGAAATGATGAAGCAGATCACATTCAGCAAGTTTCTAAAACAGCTTTATACTCTTACATGTGCACTGCCCGAAGAGCAACTTTGTCAAGTCTCCTTCTAGGACACCTGTATATTTCCTCTGGATTTGTTATGAATATGAAATTCCTCAAGGCTGAACCATGAATCCTCTTTGTATCTCCAGGAACTAGAATTTGGGGCTGGCACAGAAGGTGCCAGAAAGTGCTCAATATATTGAAAACATTAGCTTGGTGGTAAAGAGCCCAAAATCTCAGTCCCTGAGCTCCCAGCCAGCCTCATTCTACTTTGTTCCTCCCAGATATCAGACATGTATGCCAGTATGCTCAGGAGGGCAGAGTGAGAGAATGTACGTATAAAACCCATTGTAACTTCACTGCTACGTGGGCATGACATTTCCGATTGTGCAGCCTATTGGTGGTAGGTCACAAGGCCTTAGACTCCCCAAAGATCTTGAAGATCTCTTCATTCAATTTCCCATCCAATGTAGAAGCCTCTTCAACCCTCAACTCCACCTGACTTATCCTTAACTAAAGATAATCTAACTTCTGCTTGAATACTTCTATTACTGGGGATCTCATTACCTTACAAGGCAGCCAATAACTATTTTATTAAGCTCTACAGTTCTGCTTTTCCATTAAGTTCATTCAGCTCCCTGGTGGCACTTACCAGTGGTCTTGGTTTTGCTCTCTCAGGCAGAAAACAATAAGTTGATACCTCTTCTGCCAGAAAGTCCTTTAGATAATCTATAAGTAATATATAACAGTATGTATAATCCCCTATTTGTCAACGTATTTGCACACAAGTGACCCCATGCAAAATAAGCCAGTGAGGTGAGCCACACCGTCATTCCAAATGTAGGTGAAGAAACTGGCTCCAAGTGATGATGTGATTTCACCCCAATTCACAAAGCTAGAAAACAGCAAGCCTGGCTCTCTGTCTCCTTATATGCGGCCTTCTGCCATCACCCCCTACCAGACTCCCTTTATTTTCAGGCTAAATATTCCTACACATCAAGATTGCAAGCACACCACCACCCTTGCCACCCTGCTTTGCATCTTATGTCATTATGTCTTTGTGAAGAACAACAGAACAACACCCTTTCCCTGCTTGTCCCAGAAACATAAGTCACTGCTCCAGATACTGGGCAAGGATTCTGTCTTCTTTAGAGAAGGCTGAAAGTCGGGCCGGGCGCGGTGGCTCAAGCCTGTAATCCCAGCACTTTGGGAGGCCGAGACGGGCGGATCACGAGGTCAGAAGATGGAGACCATCCTGGCTAACACAGTGAAACCCCGTCTCTACTAAAAAAAAATACAAAAAACTAGCCGGGTGAGGTGGCAGGCACCTGTAGTCCCAGCTACTTGGGAGGCTGAGGCAGGAGAATGGCGAAAACCCGGGAGGCGGAGCTTGCAGTGAGCTGAGATCCGGCCACTGCACTCCAGCCTGGGCGACAGAGCGAGACTCCGTCTCAAA
>NC_045456.1:4500938-4501232 GCF_002776525.5 Piliocolobus tephrosceles
GCAACCTCCACCTCCTGGGTTCAGGCAATTCTTGTGCCTCAGCCTCCCGTGCAGCTGGGATCACAGGTGTGTGCCACTACGCCTGACTAATTTTTGTAAAGATGGAATTTCACCATATTGGCCATGCTGGTCTCAAACTCCTGACCTCGAGTGATCCCCCTGCCTTGGCCTTCCAAAGTGATGGGATTATAGGCATGAGCCGCCGTGCCTGGTTTTCTTCTCCAGTTTGATAACAATTGAAAACCACTGTGGCCGGGCGCGGTGGCTGAAGCCTGTAATCCCAGCACTTTGGGA
>NC_045456.1:4516232-4557329 GCF_002776525.5 Piliocolobus tephrosceles
GTATTTTTTGTAGAGATAGGGTTTCACCATATTGGCCAGGCTGGTCTGGAACTCCTGACCTCAAGTGATCCACCAGCCTCAGCCTCCAAAAGTGCTGGGGTTACAGGTGTGAGCCTCCACGCCTGGCCAGTATATACTTTTTTCTTTTCATGTTAATCTCCAGGTACAGCATCAAGAAGTCAGAGCAGGCAAAAATGGAATATATGTTCTTTTAGAATATATTCTTTTAAATATATTCCTCACTGTAAAGAAATCTTATGTTCCCTGGTGTTTCCTCTCTTTATCTCTCAGTCTCAAACGAACTACAGGAAGCTGGAGCAGAGACAAATTCAACATTCTTTAAAATGTAATGAAAAAATGATTTCCAGTCAACTAAATTATCATATAAATAACTAAATTTGGTGAATTGGTCATTTTCAACAAACTCATTCAGAATTGACCCTTTGGGTCAAAGATGGAGTGATTTTCTTTAGAGCCAAAGACCTGAACCCTATAAGAGAAATATTTATTGGTTTCCACCTTGGATGTTAACACGGGGCTCTCTAGAATCTAACTGGGCTGAAGCCTCTGTGGCAGGATGATGGCAGATCCTCTGGTTGGGGTCAGAAAAATCATACATGGTGCTACCCCAGGGTCCAGTTCTGGGTTTTCATCTTTATGGAGATCACGAATCAGCTTCAGAAACAATAACATTCCCTATCATTATACTATATCTGATTCTTGACAAATATTTGAGAAATGACTTGCAGACAAATTTCTATTGGGTGATAACCAGAGAATGGCTTTATGGATATGGGGACCAAGATATGGAGGTTTTGTACCTCAGGGATATGAGGATACTAAAATATGAGACTGATTTATTATATAGCACAGCTTACTGGTCCAAAATGAATCACTAACATTTGCTTCGAAATTTAAAAGCTAAAATGGAGTAGCCTTCCTTCTTGGTTTTATCCCAGAATTTTGAGCTTATTGAAGAACATAGCTTAGATGTTGCTATGCAATCGTATAGACCAAAGCCTAAGCATGTAGACTGCCTATATACCAAAAGGGGTGCATGTGTATATAGCAGAATTAGCAAAGAATGGGCCGGGCGCGGTGGCTCACGCCTGTAATCCCAGCACTTTGGGAGGCCGAAGCGGGCGGATCACAAGGTCAGGAGATCGAGACCACGGTGAAACTCCGTCTCTACTAAAAATACAAAAAATTAGCCGGGCGCGGTGGCAGGCGCCTGTAGTCCCAGCTACTCAGGAGACTGAGGCAGGAGAATGGCGTGAACCCGGGAGGCGGAGCTTGCAGTGAGCCGAGATCCCGCCACTGCCCTCCAGCCAGGGGGACAGAGCGAGACTCTGTCTCAAAAAAAAAAAAAAAAAAAAAAGAATTAGCAAAGAATGAAGTCAAGAAACTGAAAATATTTCTATACTAGGTGGAAATGCCAGATAAGGAGCAAAGATCAGTTATTTCCCGTATGGCTGCAAAATCAACTCCTAAAGAAGGACCCAATGGAAACAAAAGCCACAATGAAAAGAAGCAATGATCCCAGCTTTTAGATGCAGATAAATACATGAAAATTCTAGCAAGAGTACATATTCAGATTCCAAAACATTTAGTGATGATAACAATGTCTAGTTTTATTCACCCCTAGACCACAGCAAATTCTTCATGGAGGCACATCACATGGATCGCTGCATAATTCAAGAGCCAATATTAAGAAAACAAAGTATTATATGAAGTAATATGTGAGCTGATAAGGGGTTTGGCGCTTTAGTTGAGTGACAGAGTAAAGCCATAGATTTATGTTCTGGAATATCTAACATAAACTTGGTCAAGGACCAAACATAAGGGAATGCAGCTAAGCAGGACTGATTTCATTTACTCATGCGAGCAACATTAATTGAGCTCCAACTATACGATGGTAGCAGGCATGGTAGGAGACACCAAAAGACTGTTTCAATGAATAACGTACATTCCAATTAGGAAAATATGCCTCATCCACACGTGAAAACATAAATAACAACAGGAGGCAATACATTGTGGCCAAGTGACAACGAAATTAGTTATGATTTATTAAGTATTTTTCTACTAGCCAGGCTTGTGCTAAATGCTTTATATTCATCCTCCTGATCTTAAGTCATCCCGTGAGGTAGGTGCTATGATTATCCCCATTTTACAGATGAGAACACTGAAGTTCAAACATGTAAAACGGGATGCAAAAGGTCATACCACTTGTAAATGGCAGAACTGACATTTGAACTCGAATTGACTCTAAGTCCTAAGCTCTTACTAAACAAATGGCTATAGAAATTCAGAAAATGGGGAATGCTAATAGACGAGCTGAGCTGGCCGTTAAGGGAAAGATAGGCTTCAGTTAGTCAAGGAGGAGGAGGAAGAGCCGAAGGAGGGGTCAAGCATAGAGTAAATGCATGGAGACTGGCAAAGAGCTTGCGGAAACAATGATTACATTAGTCTAGCTGTCCAGTGAATTCCTATGTGGGCCAGATATTGGTGGATAATGAATACCAGGTCGAAGATTGTGAACTGTGGGTTATCAGCAGCCAGGAAACATTATAACGAATGCCAAGTTTCAAGCTGTAGACCTGTGGGAGATGAACTGCGACCCTGCCCGGGGAAGCGGCGCCCAGGTGGCTAGGGGCGGGGTCACAGGCGCCAGAGGTGTCGCTGGGGCACCTCTCCGGGCCTTCCCCCTTTTTCTTCCGGGCTGGGTCCCGCTACTCCAGTTCCGCTAGGCGGCGGAGACGGGGCCAGGGGCGGGACTACAATCTTGACCCTCAGAGGGGTGCCCAGGCGGCCGCGGTGGGCGGCCCTCTTTCTCCGGCCTCGGGTGGGATTGGCACCCGTCTCGGGGGGCTCCTCACTACCACTCAGGGAAGCCAACTCGTTCCCCGCCCGGAGCCGGGTTCCCCTAGACTCCCGCGGGCCGCCTCCTTTTTCGTCTCCCCCCCCGAGGCCGCGACTCTGAGGGTTCCGCTCTGCGGCGGAGGCGGGGCCGGGGATGTGGGCGGGGCCGTGGGGGGGGTCGTTCCAGGGCGCGGGGCGGGGCCCCCTCCTTACCTGTGCCCCTCAGGGCTCCAAAGGTTCCACTCCGCGGCGGGGGCGGGGGCGGGTCCGGAGGGCGGGTCCAAGGCGCCCAGGTGGCCGCGACGGAAGGGCTTGTTTCTCTGGCCTAGGCTGTGGTTGGCAGCCGGCTGGGGAGAGAAGGGACTCAGGGAGGCAACCTGGTTCCCGCCCGTTGCTGATTTCGCAGCGCTCTCCCGGGCTGCCCCCTTTTCCTTCCCCCTCAGGCCACTACTTGGAGCGTTCCGCTCCGCGGCGGGGGCGGAGCCAGGGGCGGGGCTGAGCGCGGCCTGGGCGGGCTACCCGGCGGCTGGGGTGGGCGGGCGTCTTCTTCCCGCCCGACGGACCACCACGCGACCGCCGGGACGTAAAAGGGGCTCGGCAGGGGCGTCCTCGCCCCACGCCCGAAACCCGGTTTCCCGCCGCTCCCTCGAGCGTCGGGAGCCCAGCAGGCCTGGCCGAGGCGGGACCTTCGTCGCTCCAGCCCCCGTCCCCGCCTCCGCGCCTCCCCACCGCGCGAAGCTCTGGTTGGCTTGCTTTCCGACCAGACTTAGGGGCTAGCGTTTAGAAAAGTCTCGACCTCCTCCGGCCCGGTCCCATCCTGAGAACTGTCTAAGGCTGTGAGTGTCCGGGAACCAGACCCGCTTGGAGGCCTCAGCCCTGACGTCCCGCGCCCACGCGGCAGATCGGGCACTACGGCCCGGGAGCGTCTGGGAGATGCGGAGCAGGAGCAATTCCGGTGTCCGCTTGGACGGGTACGCGCGGCTGGTGCAGCAAACCATCCTGTGTTACCAGGTAAGGAGGGACCGCCCCACAGGGAACGCGTGAAACTGCCCTCTCGTGCCACTCATTCTCCTTCCCAGGCCTCTGGCCCTCTTGTGACCCGAGACCTTGCAATTAAGAGTTTGCTATTTGAATCTAGTCCTTGCTAGCTAGTGATTACCACCCCATTACCACGCTGTGCTCCTTAAGATTCAGGGGACCTAACTGTTGCTACGGCTACTTTTCACAGAATTCTTTGGCCATTGTTCAGGATGAGAATGAGCCTCCTCCGTGCCCGGGGTCCAAACTGCCTGTTTTTGCATTGACTCTGCTTTTTTTGGACGAGAAAATAGGTGGGGGGGGGTGGGGGGGGGCGGTTGGATAGACTACACTGAATGAGAACAGTAGACAGGAGTGAAGAAGCTCCTGAAGTTTACGCAGGACTCTGCAGTGTGGGGAGACAGCTACTGTCCCTCCCATGAGCTGCCTTGGTAGAGACCCACCTGGAAGGCCCTTTGGGGCTACTTTGGTTGCTATTTTACAGGTGAGAAAATTGTGGAGGCCAGAAAGGTCACTGCATGTAGCAGGTCAGACCCAAAGGCTCCCAAACTCACAGGGTCCTATGACACTGCCCATGTGGTCCGAGGTATGAATATGCCTGCTATGCTTTGTATTCCTGGGCCAAAATTATATGTGGGTCCATCAGTGTAAGACCACTGAACTATTTTTATTCCTAGTGAAGACAGCAGCTATGTTTCTTGCCCTCAATCAACAGCAACTATTTATAGGGCCTTCAAAGTCAACGAAGTAACCGCATTCAGCAGTTAGAGGCCTGACCTGCAAGTTGGGAGCCATGGTCATTTCCAAGGCACTGACCGTTTTCCCTTCTTAGCTAATTTCTTAGCCTTGTTTCCTCAGGAAATATTTGTGGTGTATCTGTTATACGCAAGGCACTCTACAAAGTGCTGGGATTACAAAGAATAAATGATCGTAGTGCAGTAACATTTATGCATAGGGTATAGGTCCAAAGTCCTTTATCTGTTTTCTTTGTTGTTGTTGTTTTTGAGACAGGGTCTCACTCTGTCACCCAGGCTGGAGTGCAGTGGTGCGATCTCAGCTCACTGCAACCTCTGCCTCTCGGGTTCAAGCGACTCTCCTGCCTCAGCCTCCCGAGTAGCTGGGACTACAGGCGTGCGCCACCACGCCCAGCTAATGTTTGCATTTTTAGTAGTGACGGGGTTTCACTGCGTTGGCCAGGCTGGTCTCGACCTCCTGACCTCAAGTCATCCGCTCACCACGGCCTCCCAAAAGTGCTGGGATTACAGGCATGAGCCACTGCACCTGGCCTCAGAGTCCATTATCTGAAACCCTTTGGAGTAGTTGTGGTTTGCCCATCAGAAATGTTTGGCTTTTAGAAAGGTAATATGCGTACAACGTACTATATATGCCATAATAACTGCAGCCAGATCTGGGCAGCACCCCTTCATCAAACAGGTTATTACTTCCACATCAGAATATAAATATTCACATAATTTCAGTAAATGCTGAAAAGAGTTTCACATTAGCTCGGCTCATCTTTTGCCGCGAAAAGAGCTTGCTGCAAACTTACGAAAACACTAAATTTTCAGAGCTTGAGATTGCACATGAAGGATGATGGTCTTTATTTTGGGAACTTTGAGGAAGGACCCCTCACCCAGTTTGTGGGAGCAGGAGAGGAGTCCTGGAAGAGATGATGTTCAAGTTGAGAGTGGGAGAAGTAGTAGGCAGGCAAATGAAGGTCATTTTTCCCCTTCCTCCTTGGAGTATATTCTAATTACATCTATAAAGTGTTTTAAAATCCAAGTTGAAAAACCGTTCCCTTCATGACTGTGATGGAGGGGGCTTTAAGGATTGCTGATGAAGCTTGGTTCCTTTGTCAGACTTGGGTTTGAATCCTCTGCTCTGCCTTGAATGACATGTGTGATCTTTCTTGATCCCTTCTGAGTCCATGCCCCCATCTGTAAAGTGAGGATAATAACACTTGTTTCCACTGAGTGTTTCTAAGGAAAAAATTAGTGCCTACTACCTTGTCTGGCACCTACTGGGCAGCAGTAAATAATGGGTGCTCTTGGTGGTGTGATGACTTTGATAGAGGCCACACGTTTGTGCCCAGGCCTCATGGTCCTTGCAGGAGTACTCTGGCTCATGGTGCGCCCTTTCCTGAAGGTCCTGCTACAGCTCCTCATTCCTTGAGCATAAATATGTCTCCCCATTGATGCCAAGAGAGCCTAAGTACAGAGATCTCATCAGTTTCCTTCCTTTGCATCAAGCAGTGGCCAAAGGCGTGAAAGGTACCCTTAAGTCCTTGTTGGTAGAAGACTTACTGCAGGGCCTGAGCCATCCTAATAACCCAGCTATCTGTCCAGGCTTGCCTTCCCTCAGAAGCGAAACAATTGTCTTCTCATGAAAGCAAATCTGTGAGATTGGACTTTCCTCCCCAACATTTTAATGATTAAAAAAACGTTGTGTGAGCCTTTAGTTGTATTTATTTTGGGGGTAGTTGGTGAGTAACCCTCATGTTTGCCCTCTTTTTCCCTTCGTGTGTCGTCAAGCTCTTCTGGCTAACCAGGATAGTCCCAGCACGGTTCTGCCGGGTAAATGTCATGCATCCACAAGTGCAGAATTGCACCCATTCACCCCCACAACTAGTGTGCACAGTTGTAGAGCCCTAACCCATTCAAGGCCTCATCACCTTCTCTGAGTAATCTTAGGCAGGTCCCCTAACTACTCTGGAAAAACGAACGAGCACTTTTATGTTATGTATATTTTACCACAATTTTAAAGAAAATGAATGAGCTGCACGAATGGTTTCTAAAGTTTATGCTGTATCTCCCCACCTTCTGTAGATATGTGCAGATGTTTAGGAGGCGTTTTTTTAGTGTCCGCTGGTAACAACTCTGAACTCTGTTTCTGATTTGCTTTTTAAATTGAGATCAATTTACATTGGTTTCATTTGTTAGAAATCATTTTGCGTTAACTATGTCAAGCTAATCAGCTAATAATCATTTGAAGGTGTGGCCTGCCCCGCCACACCTGTGGGTATTTCTCCTCAGGTGGGACGAGAGACTGAGAAAAGAAATAAGACACAGAGACAAAGTATAGAGAAAGAACAGTGGGCCCAGGAGACCAGCACTCAGCATACGGAGGACCTGCACCAGCACTGGTCTCTGAGTTCCCTCAGTATTTATTAATTACTATTTTCACTATCTCAGCAAGAGGAATGCGGCAGGAGAACAGGGTGATAGTGGGGAGAAGGTCAGCAGGAAAACATGTGAGCAAAGGAATCTGTGTCACAAATAAGTTCAGGTGAAGGTACTATGCCTGGATGTGCACGTAGGCCAGATTTATGCTTCCCTCCACCCAAACATCTCAGTGGAGTAAAGAGTAACAGAGCAGCATTGCCGCCAGCATTATCTCGCCTCCTGCCACAGGGCGGTTTTTCTCCTATCTCAGAATAGAACAAATGTACAATCGGGTTTTATACCGAGACATTCAGTTCCCAGGGGCAGGCAGGAGACAGAGGCCTTCCTCTTATCTCAACTGCAAGAGGCCTTCCTCTTTTCCTAATCCTCCTCAGCGCAGAGCCTTCACAGGTGTCGGGCCGGGGGATGGTCAGGTCTTTCCCGTCCTGTGAGGCCGTATCTCAGGCTGTCTCAGTGAGGAGAAATCTTGGACAATACCTGGCTTTCCAGGGCAGAGGTCCCTGCAGCTTTCTGCAGTGCATTGTGGCCCTGGTTTATTGAGACTGGAGAATGGTGATGACTTTTACCAAGCATACTGGCCTGTAAACATTTTGTTAACAAGGCACATCCTGCACAGCCCTAGATCCCTTAAACCTTGATTCCATACAACACATGTTTCTGTGAGCACAAAGCTGGGGCTAAAGTTATGGATTAACAGCATCTCAAGGCAAAACAATTGTTCAGGGTACAGGTCAAAATGGAGTTTCTTATGTCTTCCCTTTCTACACAGACACAGTAACAGTCTGATCTCTTTTCCCTACAGTCATTCTTCCGTTAGAGGCAATAGTTGGTTCACATAATTTCAGTAAAGGCTGAAATTATTAAATTAATTAAATTATTAAATATTAAATATTAATTATTAGTTAAGCTAACATCTTAATGAATTCCTTTTCCTGTATCTGTGAAAGAGAAGAACTTTTCCTATTAGTCATTTGCCAAATATACTTGCTGCTAAATATTATTTGGATCTTTAATGCAAAGAATGAAAGAGTTGTGGTTACAAAAAGGTCCTTTTGCAGATTTGCTTTTGTAAATATATACTCTAGGAAGTATCATTAAACATTTGTTGCCTTTAAAAAAAGAAGTTTTTAGATTGTTTTGGCTCAAGTAAGAAATATGAACTTTGTGCATTTTTTTCACTAACAGCTGTTTGAAGGCTCCTTAATAAAAGTATTAAGTATGAAGTGGTGATAAGAGAATATGGATCACAAGGAAAAACAATGGTCAAGGCAGTGTTCACTGTAACGACAGATTATTTGGTATAATAAAGCAAATAACTAAGAGACTGGGACAGTAAATACTGTTATTTAATGGCCATGGAATTTAAAATGAGAAAAATGGAATAAATAAAACATGGAGTATGGAACAAATAGTAACAATAATAAAGAGGAATTTGGGAGAGAGTTAAAAAAGATATAATTAAGTACTAGAAAATAATAATATGACAGAAGAATAGGAAGAGACTGGAGTGAAAGTGTTTTTTTGTTTTTTTTGAGCTAGTCTTGCTCTGTTGCCCAGGCTGGAGTGCAGTGACATGATCTCAGCTCACTGCAGCCCCCACCTCCTGGGTTCCAGCGATTCTCCTGCCTCAGCCTCCGGAGTAGCTGGGATTACAGGTGTGTGCTACCATACCTGGTCAATTTTTGTATTTTAAGTAGAGATGGGGTTTCACCATGCCAGGCTGGTCTTGAACTCCTGACGTCAAGTGATCCACCTGCCTCGGCCTCCCGAAATGCTGGGATTACAGGCATGAGCTCCCAGCCAGTAGTGAAAGCATTCTAAGGGCCTTATCTCATTAAGAAGGATGATGAAGGTATTATCATAGCTTTTAAGATAAGAGTTTGTGTTTAAGCATTACCATTAATATATGTGGCATATATAACTTTATTTTCATTTTAATTTTTTTTTGAGATGGAGTCTCACTCTGTCACCCAGGCTGGAGTGCAGTGGTGCGATCTCGGCTCACTACAACCTCTGCCTCTCAGGTTCAAGTGATTCTCCTGCCTCAGCCTCCGGAGTAGCTGGGACTATAGGTGCATGCCGCCATGCGTGGCTAATTTTTTGTATTTTTAGTAGACACGGACTTTCACCATGTTAACCAGGATGGTCTCAATCTCCTGACCTCATGATTTGCCCGCCTTGGCCTCCTAAAGTGCTGAGATTATAGGCGTAAGCCATCACGCCCGGCCTCTGTAATATATAATTTTAAAAACGATAGCAGAATAAAGAAAATCTGATCATCTGGCTGAAGGGAGGAAAAGGCTGCTGGGGAGGGTAGGAAGTAAAGAAAAAAGTGTGGTAAATATAAAGTACAAAATAAGATGCAAATAAATCCAAGTATACAGTATTAGTAATCACAGCAAGAGTCTTGCTAAACTATACAGTATTAGTAATCACAGCAAGAGTCTTCCTCATTAGCATAGTGGTGAGTATCTCCACCTGTCACAACAAGTATAAATGCTGAAATCCGCCAGATAGTAGAAATCATTATTATTATTTTGAGGCAGAATCTTGCTCTGTCACCCAGGCTGGAGTGCAGTGGCATGATCTTGGCTCACTGCAACCTCTGCCTCCCAAGTTCAAGCAATTTCTCCTGCCTCAGCCTCCACCAAGTAGCTGGGATTACAGGCACCATCATGCCCGGCTAATTTTTGTATTTTTAGTAGAGACGGGTTTCGCCATGTTGGCCAGGCTGATCTCAAACTCCTTACCTCAGGTGATCTGCCCGTCTTGGCCTCCCAAAGTGCTGGGATTACAGGCGTGAGCCTCTGTACCTGGCCCAGATAATAGAAATTATTTTTAAAAACTTTAAAAGGTGTATGTCGTTTGTAAGAGACAAAATCTAAAACATAGGATACTGAGAGGTTGAAAGTAATATAGTAGGACAAGATATACTGAGCAAAACTAACCAAAAATACGTTGATCTATGAATATCAGACCAAGTAGACTTTGAAAAATTTTTTAAATTATGTTAGGGATACGGAATGGTATTGCTAGATGACAGAGGGCTAATTCACCAAGAAAAATACAACAATTTTAAATCTGCAGAATACTAACAACATAGCTTCAAAGTATGTAAAGCAAAACTTGACCTAACTGTAGGAGAAGTTGACAAATCCATAATCATAGTGAGAGTTTTTAAACCCCCTCTCTCAGATACTGTTAGATCAAGCAGAGAAATAATTAGGCCATAGAAAATTGGAGCACTGTAAGAAACAAATTTGATTAAGTACACTTACATAGAATTCCACACTGAACCAATAGGAAATACTTATTTGTTTCAGCTTCACAAGATATATTTTTCAAAAGGTGTGACAGATTAGAATATAAGGGAAATGTCAAAAAATACTGAAAGATCAACTTTATGCATGCCACATTTTTTTTGGCCAAAATGCAAGAAAATTAGAGAGCAATAACAAACAATTGCTAATGCCTCCCATTTATGTTTGGAAACTTAGCAAGCCTGCTTCTGAATATGTCATGGATTAAAAAAGAAATTATAACGGAAGTTACGAAAGAGTTAGAACTGAATGACAGCAAAAACATTCCAAATAAAAATGTATGGGATTACAGCTAAGGTGGAGTTTGAAGTGAAATTTATATCCTTACATGTATATATTGGAAAAGAAGGAAGATTTAAAAATTAATAAACTCACAGTTGTGAAAAGAACAACAGAGTGTATTCAAGAAAATAGAAGAAAGGAAATAATAAGGGTACAAGCAGCAATTAATGTGCTATAAAACAGACAGCAAAGATGGACAAAGTGAAAAGCTGATTTTTTGAAAAGACTAGTAAATAGGCAGACTTCTGGCAGGGTTGGTGAGAGGGATGGGGGGAGGGAGGAGGGACAAATGAACAATACAGGAGTCCCCCTTATTCACAGGCGATACATTGCAGACCCCATGGGTGCCTGAAACCACAGATAGTAGCAACCCTATATATACTATGTTTTTTCCCTGTACATAGATACATATGAGAAAGTTTGTAAGTAAGAGATTAAGAAATATAAAATTGAACAATTATAACAATATACTGTAATAAAAATTATGTGAATGTGGCCTCGCTCTCTCTCAAAATATTTTATTGTGTGTAGTAGTTTCAGACCACAGTTGACCACTGGTAACTGAAATGATAGAAAGCAAAACCAGACAAGGAAGGACTACTATATTAAGAGTGGGCTGTTTTCTAGATAAAGGTTACCAGTGTTAAGAAAAAATTAAATCCTGATTAGACCGGTAACCCTTAAAGAAATGGAATGAGTCCAAAAAGTCCTAGTCCAAGATGCTTTTACAGAGAAGGACCAAGGAACATTTAGAGATTGATTTCTTTATGTATCTTGGAAGTTAAAGAATTTGGGCCAGGCGCAGTGGCTCACGCCTGTAATCCTAGCACTTTGGGAGGCCGAGGCAGGTGGATCACCTGAGGTCAGGAGTTTGAGACCAGCCTGGCCAACATGGTGAAACTCTGTCTCTACTAAAAATTCAAAAATTGACCGGGTGTGGTGGCAGGCAACTGTAATCCTAGCTGTTCGGGAGCCTGAGGCACGAGAATCACCTGAACCCGGGAGGCGGAGGTTGCAGTGAGCTGAGATTGTGCCACCGCACTCCAGGCTTGGGCGACAGAGTGAGACTTTATCTCAAAAATAAATAAATAAATAAATAATTTGACTTTTATTCTGAGTGAGAAGGGAAGCCCTGAGAGGGTTTTGAGCAGGGGAATGATATCATCCGAATCATGTTTGAAAAGAATCACTCCATTGGCTGCATGGAATATTTACTGTAGGGGACCACGGGGCAAAGCAGAATGAATGACCCGTCAGGAAGTTTCTGCAGTTGGAGCATGATGACTCAGACAAGGGTTGTTCAAGTGGAGACAGTGTGGAATGGTGAGATTTGGGGTAAATTTCGAAGGTAGAGACAACAGGATTTCATGGTGGAGCGAGTATTGCATTTGTGAAAAAAGAAAAATCAAGAATGACTTCAAGAGTTTAGGCTTAAACAACTGGTAGTATGGAATTACCATTTACTGCAATGGAGAAAATTGTGGGGAAGCAAGTTTGGGGTGGAAGATAGAGTTTTGTTAACTTCGAGGTGTCTGTTAGGCATCTGTATTAGTCCGTTTTCACACTACTGATAAAGACATGCCTGAGACTGGGCAATTTACAAAGAAGAGATTTAATTGGACTTATAGTTCCACATGGCTGGGGAAGCCTCACAATCATGGCGGGAGACAAGGAGGAGCAAGTCACATCTTATGGGGATGGCAGCAGGCAAAGAGAGGAGTGCTTGTGCAGGAAAACTCCGCTTTTTATACCATCAGATCTCGTGAGACTTACTATCACGAGAACAGCGTGGGAAAGACCTGCCCCCATGATTCAGTTACCTCCCACCAGGTCCCTCCCACAACATGTGGGAATTGTGGGAGTACAATTCAAGATGAGATTTGGGTGGGGACACAGAGCCAAATCATATCAGTATCCAAGTAGAAATGATAAGTAGGCAGTTGAATATGTGAGTCTAGAAGTTAGGGGAGGGGTCCGGGCTGGAGACAGAAATGTGGGAGTCATTGGTATATGTGTGGAGGTTAAAAGACCCTGAGACGAGACGAGATCACAGGAACAAATACAGACAGAAAAGAGATGAGGTTCAAAGAGGAGACCCCCGAAAATGAAGAGATCCAGATTATGAGGGGGAGGTGCTGCCAAGGAGCACGAGAAGAAGCCATCACGGAAGTAGCAGGAAAAGCAACCAAGGGTCAGTGTCCCCCCAAAGTCCTATGTTGAAGCCCTAATCTCAAGGTGATGGCATTAGGAGGTGGGGCCTTTGGGAGATGATTAGGTCATAACGGTAGGGTCCTGATGAATGGGATTAATGCCCTTCTAAGAAGAGACACAAAAGAGATGATTCTCCTCACCACCACCATGTGAGCTCACAGCAAGAAGGTGGCCATCTGCAAGCCAGGAGGAGGGCCCTCACTAGAACTTGACCCTGCTGGCACCCTGGTCTCAGATTTCCTAGCCTCCAGTAATTGCAAGAAATATATTTCTGTTGTTTAGGCCACCCAGTCTATGGTATTTTGTTAAAACCACCCAAACTGACTAAGATAGAAGTCGGGAAGGTGATTCAAGGAGGAGGAAGTAATCAGATGAGCAAAAGGCTAATAATGAGACAAGGTCAAGTAGCATCAGGACTAAGAGTTGACCATTAGATTTGGGGATGTGGAAGTTATTGGTGACCATGTCCAACAGTCTATATGGAGTGTAAGACACAAAAATTGGGCAAATCGGACTCGAGAGAGAAGGGAAGGACAGAAACTGAAGATTCTGAGTTTAAACAGTTCTTCTGAAGAGTTCTACTGTAAATAAGAGCAGTGGTTGGGTGGAGATACGGGGTTGGGAGGGTTTTTTTAATGTGAGAAATTATGTATCTGGTGGGAATGATCTAGTAGACAGGGGAAAACTGACAATGCAAAAAGCAAAGTCCTGGCACGCATGAGAACAGGTAGATTGTAGCATATATATTGCAGGTGACCTTAGAGAGGAGCACAGATAGCTCATCCATCAAAACAAGAGGGAAACAGGGCACATTGGCACCATGTTCCCTTTTGATTGCTTCTGCCTTCTCAGCAAAATGTGAAGCACGGTCACTAGCTGAGAGTGAGGATGGGGAGGAGTTATTGGAGGTTGAGAGAGAAGGTACGAAGCAGTCCTTTAGGAGAAAAAGGGAATGAATGGACAAGGGGTTTCTAGACAATCGTTGGACAGCATTAAGGGTCATTAATTTAAAGGGAGTTCAGTCAGCGTGGCTGTGTGTTTTTCTCCAGCCACATTCAGCTGCATGGGTGCACCCTCAGAGTTGGCAGAGGCAGATTTAGCCAGAGCTGGCATTTTGCCCAGTGAGTACAGTGACTCCATTGTTGTTGACAGAGGGGCAAGGGATTAACAGATAATCCCTATCTTAAACTGTTTCAGATAAAAGATAAAGAGAGACAGCTCTCAACTCCTTTCAGATGGCCAGTACCCCATGATACCATAGTCAAACAAGGCCTGCTAAAACATAAAACTTACAGAGGAAATTCACTTATGAATATTGATATTTAATACATGAAGTGAAATACTAAGAAAATGAATCAAGCAATGTGTATAAAAAACATCATGATCAGGTGTGGTTTATCCACCAAATACAAGGAAATTTACTATAAAATCTATTCATGTATTTTTACCACATTAATAAATTAAAGAAGAAAAACAGTGTGATCACCTCAATAGATACAGAAAAGCATTTGATAAAATTCAGTATCCGTTAATGATTTTAAAAGCACCTCTTAAGGCCAGGCGCGGTGGCTCACACCTGTAATCCCAGCATTTTGGGAGGCCGAGGTGGGTGGATCACCTGAGGTCAGGAGTTTGAGACCAGCCTGGCCAACATGGTGAAACCCTCTCTCTACTAAAAATACAAAAATTAGGGTGTGGTGTCGGTCACCTGTAATCCCAGCTACTTGGGAGACTGAGGCAGGAGAATCGCTTGAACCCGGGAGGTGAAGGTTGCAGTGAGCCAACATCATGCTACTGCACTCCAGCTTGGGTGACAGAGTGAGACTCCGTCTCAGAAAAAGTACCTCTTCGACAATGAGGCATACACTCGAATTTTATTATCTTGATAAGGGGTAATGTGAAAATAAATGTACAAACCTCGTAAGTAATGTATTGGGGAAAGATTTAAAGTCAAGAACTTTAAGGATCCCCACTATCACCCCCTCTCTTCAGCGTTGTAATTGTGCCCCCATGTAACAGACATGAAAAGGAAATAAGAATCATGGAGATTATTATTTGCAGAAAAAAGTGCTACAGAAAACCCAAAGCGAGTGGAACTAGAGTTTTCCATTTTTCAAGCAAGTTTGCCACATATAAGATCCATATGCAGTAATGAAGGTACCCCTTTACGGCAGCCGCAAACAATTCGTAAATGTTACCATTTCTTAGAAAAGCATTCACAGTAGCAACAAAAACTGTTGAATAAATCTAATGCAAGGGCTAGACATGCCTGGAGAAAGTTTTAAAGCTCTATTGAGGGACATAAAAGAAGACAAATATGAGGAGAGACACAGCATGTTCTTGAATGGGAAGATTCAGTGTTGTAAAGATATATTCTTCCCAAATTAATGTAGAAATTCAGTGGACTGCCAATCCAAACCCAAAGAGACTTTTTCAGGGAAATTGATCCTAAAATTCACATGCTGTAGTAAGGGGCCAAGAATAGCCAAGACACATTTTAAATAGAAGAGGGGAAGGAATGCCTTACCAGATTTCAAAACATAAATCTAAGGTCATTAAAATTGTGTGATATTGGCACAGAAACAGACAAATAGACCAGTGGAAAAGAAGAAAGACCTCAGGAACAGAAAGGATAGATTAGTCAATAAAAAATGTTAGGACAATTGGTCGTCTATATGGAAAAAAAGAAATTCTTTCTCTTAGACCATACACAAGAATAAATTCTAGAGAGAATAAAGACCTAAATATGAAAAGCAAAGCTATAAAACTTAAAATAGAACACTTTTATGATCTTGAGACAGGAAATGATTTCTTAAACTAAGAAAATAAAAATAAAAATCGTAAATCATAAAATAAATTGATAATTCAACTATATGCAAAAGCAAAACCTCTTATGACAAGAAGTTTATCTAAACAAAGCTAAGAGATGAGCTACAGAATGGGAAAGATTTTTGAATCACGTCTTGGAAGCAGATCTGCTGCCCTAGTCAAGCTCTCAGATGACTGTAGCCCTGGCCAACATCTTGACTGAAACTTTATGAGAGGCTTTGAGCCAGACCCACCCAGTTAAAGCTGCTTCTGAATTGCTGACCCACAGAAACTGTGAGAGATAATAGAAGTTTATTGGTTTTAAGTTACCAAGTTTTTGAATTACTTGTTATTTAGCAATATATAACTAATACAAAAACTTAATCCTAAGAGAGTCCTTAGAGAGTCAGCCATTTAAATAATTGATTGGATTCAAGTTTCCATCTTAGTTGAGCGCTTGTTTGATGAGATAGCAGGTACCATCGTTGTGTAGCTTCTGGGTTTGTAAATCTCTTTTCATTACAAAGAGAAGGGATTTGCAACATAGTACCAGAATAACCAAAAAATATTTTAAATCCAGGTGACTTACTTCACTGTATCCCTTTAAGCTGATTCCCTTCATCATTTATAGTAGTTTTATATATTTCTATAGTAGTATTGTATTCTACAATGTAAACAAATAATGTGCAGAGGAGAAAGCTAATAAATGGGCTAAACGATGGCTCAACTTCACTAGCAATCAGAAAAAGTAAAGCAAATTCAAACAAATTCAGACTGACAGATGGCAACAATTTTAAAGCATAATTCTAAGTGTTGGTAAGGTTATGAAACAGAGGTAAGTGTCATGTATCACTCATGAGAAGATATATTAGTTAAGGTAGGCTAACTGCTGTGACAAACAAAACCCAAATTTCATTAGCTAAACACAGAAGTTTATTTTGTACACATATAACAGCCCATTGTGGGTCCAGGTCACTGGGGGCTTCACCCAGATACCTGGGCTACCAGTGGCCTTACCATCTTCAATGTGCAACTTCCAAGGTTACCCTGGATGTAGACATCCCGCTGGCGTACCAGGAAAGTACAAAACATTATTTGTGGGAAGGCTTTATGGGCAAGGCATGGAAGTTGTGTACTTTACTTTCATTCACATTCCTTTGGCTAAAACTCAAGCACAGGGCCATCTGAACTGCAAGGGATGATGGGAAACAGTATAACTAAGTGCCTAGGAAGAAGAGGAAATCAGATTGGTGATTAGGTAGTGGTCTATGCTGCAAGATGTAAACTACAGACTATTAATTGGTACAGTCACCTTGGAGAGCAATTTGAGATGGTGAAACTGAAGCAATGCATGTTCTATGACCCAGGAGGCCCATATCTAAATATAGACACTAATGATGTGCTCTTACCCACTGCCCAAGGAGACATGTACAAGGACATTTGTTGAAGCATTGTTTATAAAAGAGGAAAATTAGAAACAATCTGACTGTTCATCAATTTGGAAATGGACAAATAAGAATTCTAGCCATGGCCAGGCGCGGTGGCTCAAGCCTGTAATCCCAGCACTTTGGGAGGCCGAGACGGGCAGATCATGAGGTCAGCAGATCGAGACCATCCTGGCTAACACAGTGAAACCCCGTCTCTACTAAAAAATACAAAAAACTAGCCGGGCGAGGTGGCGGGCGCCTGTAGTCCCAGCTACTCGGGAGGCTGAGGCAGGAGAATGGCGTAAACCCGGGAGGCGGAGCTTGCAGTGAGCTGAGATCTGGCCACTGCACTCCAGCCCGGGCGACAGAGCGAGACTCCGTCTCAAAAAAAAAAAAAAAAAAAAAAAAGAATTCTAGCCACACAATGGAATACTATATAGCCATTAAAATGAATAACCCAGATTTACATGTATTAAATTGGATAACCCTCAAATATTTAAAGTTGAATGGTGACTATAGTTGACTATAGTTAATAACAATATATTGCATTCTTGAAAATTGCTAAGAGAGTAGATTTTAAGTGTTCTCATCACAAAAATAAGTATGTAGGGCAGTACATATGTTAATTAGTTCAATTTAGCCATGCCACAATGCACACATTTCAAAACATGTTGTATATGATAAATATATATATTTTTTATGAGACAGGGTATCACTCTGTCACCCAGGCTGTAGTGCAGTGGCACTATCATGGCTGTAGCCTCAACCTCCCAGGCTCAAGTGATCCTCCCACTTTAGCCTCCCCAGTAGCTGGGACTATAGGCACATGCCTCCACACCTGGCTAATTTTTTATTTTTTGTGGAAACGAGGTCTCAGTGTATTGCCCAGTCTGGTCTCGAACTCTTGGGCTCAAGCGATCCTCCCACCTCACTTTCCCAAAGTGCTGGGGTTAGAGGCATGAGCCACCACACCCAGCCTAATTTTTGTCTATGAAAAAATTTAAAGACGAGTAAAAAAAGCAAGTTATAGAACAATAAGTATAGAATATTACTAGGTATGTAGAACTTTTAAAACACCTGAAATATGGTTATATCTTGCTTATGGGCACATACTTTTCTTATAAAAATTTTTAAAAACATGGACAAGAAAAATACACTCCAGCTTTGCACTACTGTGACAGTTCACAGAGGGTGATCCCCAGATCCCTGAGGGTCCGTGACACGCTTTCAGGATCTCTGTGAGGTCAAAACTATTTTCATCCCGTTCCTAAGATGTGATTTGCCTTTTTTCACTGTGTTGACGTTTGCGGTGATAATAGAAAGCTGGTGCTTTAGTACAAATCAAGGCAGGGACTCCAAACTAGACTAGGAGTCACATACTATAAAAAACAATAAAAAGAAGAAAAGAAAAAAAAAAAAACAATTGCACTTAAGAATGTCCTTTTTGGAGCATTAAAATTTTTTCAAGTTTAAACTTTATCTGATCTTTAAATATTCTGTGTGTTGACGTGAAAAGTACACATAAAGCACTTCTGCTGCATACCAAAGTACGATGGCTGCTTCTAGGAAAATCACTTGCACAGTTGTCTGAGTTGTGAGCTGAACTAGCAGTTTGGTTTTTTTCTTGGACACCATTTTTACTTGAAAGGTTGACAAATTATGGTTACTCAGACTTGGGCATTTGGCAGACATTTTCCCAAAAATGGGCAAAGTGAGCCTATTGCTGCAAGGAAAACAACTGGCAATATTTGTTGCCAATGATGAAATTTAAACTTTGAATTGAAATGAGATTTCGGGGAAACTGTATTTTTTTATGTTTTTTTTTTATTTTTTGTTTTTTTAATACGGAGTTTTGCTCTTGTTGCCCAGGCTGGAGTGCAATGGCATAATCTAGGCTCACTGCAGCCTCCGCCCCCGGGTTCAAGCGATTCTCCTGCCTCAGCCTCCCAAGTAGCTGGGATTACAGGCATGCACCACCATGCCCCGCTAATTTTTTGTATTTTTAGTAGAGACAGGGTTTCACCGTGTTGGTCAGACTGGTCTCAAACTCCTGACCTCAGGTGATCCACCCACCTCGGCCTCCCAAAGTGCTGGGATTACAGGTGTGAGCCACTGCCCGGCATTTTGGGAAAACTTGAATGAGCTTGTGAGTCACTGTGAGCTTGACTTAAAGCTCCTGATACTTGACTTAAAGCTTCCTGATACTTAAAAAACTTTTCTGATGAGATTAGTGGTGATATTAACAAATGTGGATAATGAAATATGTCAACATTTGGGCTAACTGCATAACTCACTGAACTGATATTTTCCAAATGACCAATGCTTGATGTTATAAAATCACACCTGGGCAAATGATTCATTCAAAGCACAAGATAGACCAATGGATTTTAAAATGTCAGAGTACATAAAGCTCGTTGTTATGATTTCAGATTTCACATTTCAACTGGCGTTTAAGAAACCGTCCACTTGTTGGGTTTTGGTTGTATCAAATAATATTCTTAATTATCCAAAAAGACTTAAAATATTTCTCTCTGCGTAGCTGTGTGAAGCTGGATTTTCTTCATATACTTCAACTGAAATAACATTGCCACAAAGTGAATACAGAAGCACATATGAGAATATAGCTATCTTCTATTAAGCCAGACATTAAAGAGATTTTTTTAAATGTTAATCACTGCCATTCTTCTTGTTACTTTTTTGTTTTGAAAAAAAAAATTTAATTTTTTGTAGAGACAAGGTCTCGCTATTTTGCCAAGGCTGTTCTCAAACTCCTGGCCTCAAGTGAGCCTCCTGCCTCAGCCTTCCAAAGTGCTGGGATTACAGGTGTGAGCCACTGCACCAGCCTGAAAAAAATTTTTAATGTTTTGTTTTGAAATGATACAAAAATTTTACTTATGTTGACATGCAATAGGTTGTTAACAAATTAGTAAATACTTTAAATGTTTTCAGTTTTAATTTCCAATATGGTAAATATGAGTAGCTAGAATGCATATAAACAAAAGCTCTTAGGGGGTCTCCAGTAATTTTTAAGTGTAAAGGGGTCTCATGACCCCTTTACACTTAAAATGGGAAGTTTGTGAACCATTAGGGAAGACCACAAGGAAGGCTTCAATTTGATCTTTAACTTTTTCTTTCTTTTTTTATAAAGGAAAGTGGCACAGTTACAGCAGAATGCTTTCATTTGTTGAATCTGGGTGATGGTTATATGGATATGGGCTATATTGCTTTCTCTTTGTTTCCCTATGTGTTTGAGGCTTTATTTTTTTTTTAATGAGGCTATATTAAACATAGCGTAGGAGTCACCTTTGATTCTTCCTAGAATGGGAGGAAATTCCCCACCTACAATGGGGAGAATTTTCTAATGGATAGAGACCACTAAAACACCTCAGCTCCACCCACTTCTGTCTGTATTCATTGTCACCGCCCTTGTCCAAGCCACCATCATCTCTTGACTGGACCCACCCCTCTAGTCTCCTAATTCATTCCCTGCTTCCACTTTCAGCCTCTCCTCTCCAAAGTAGTACATGATCTTCCATCAGGCACCAGACTACACTGCTTTCCTCTTGCAGCCTTCCCATAGCATTCATAACTCCTAGAACAAAATGCAGGGTCCCTCCTGTGACCGGCCAGCCTCTGCTAGCCGGCTGCAGCCAGGCCGACAGCTGCCAGTCTCCCCTCACTCGCCACCAGTGGGGTCCTGCTCAGTGCTTAGTAACAGGCTCCACTGACTTGAAAACTTTGCCTCTCTGTCAAGAGTGACCCCAGGAGAAAATGAGAGAAAACCACCCCCAGTTTCTCATTCCTTCCAGCAAACCCAAGATCTTTGCCAACAAGTCTGGCACCACCACCCAGTTGGCAGCCTGGGAGTCTTTTTGGCCACCTTTTTTCCCTCTCCCACCTATATCCAATCCACCACCAAACCCTGTTGATTTTATACCCTAAACATTTTTCGAGCCCACCCTGCTGCCTCTGTTCCTCGGTCACCACCACCATCCTTGTCTGAGCCACCAGCCTCGCTGTCCCTCCTCCTGCAGTAGCTTCCCCTCCCGTCTTTTTCTTGCATCCACTCAGTCCCTTCCCTGTACTTCTCCCCACTGAAGCCGAAGTGCCCTTCTCCAGGGACCAGCTCCAGCATTTGGGGCAGCACTGGGTCCAGTTGGCGCAGAGGTGACATTCTTAGTGCCTAGTGAGACAGGGACTGGCTGACACTTGGTTGTCTGGTCTTTGTGTTAAAGGAATCACTCCATGGATAGCATTTTCCCCCTCCTGGGATAACCCAGGGCCCTGCCTTCTGCACCTCCTACTTTAACTCTTTTTGGGGAAAGCCAGGAGGAAGGCTTTTGCTCTTTTCTGGACAGCGTTTAAATAATTTAGTGTCAGATGGAAACATTTGAGTAATTCATAGAAAAAAAGTGCTCGAATCCTCCATTTACAAATCAAGGACTGCAATAACACACAAGGGAGAGATTTGGAATTGTTTCAAGCTTTGCAGAGATCCGAAAGATCTAGTCAGATCACTTAGTCGCCTTTTACAGTTAAAGAACCCCAACCAGCCAGGCATGGTGGCTCACGCCTGTAATCTCAGCACTTTGGGAAGCCAAGGCGAGCAGATCACTTGAGGTCAGGAGTTCAAGACCAGCCTGGCCAACATGGTAAAACCCCGTCTCTACTAAAAATACAAAAAAAAAAAAATTAGCCGAGTGTGGTGGTGCATACCTGTAATCCCAGCTACTCTGGAGGCTGAGGCAGGAGAATTGCTTGAATCCAGGAGGTGGAGGTTGCAGTGAGCCAAGATCGTGCCACTGCACTTCAGCCTGGGTGACAGAGCGAGACTCCGTCTCAAAAAAAAACCAAAGAAAAGAGCCACCAACAAGAGAGTTGCGGGGACCTTTTTCCAGGTCATTTCTTCTCGTGAGGTGTAAGCACTGTGTCTTCGACCAGGCCAGATGAGTGGAGATAAATAGCTTAGATACGCCAGATCGCTGTGAATATCAAAGTTGCCGTCTCCTTACTTTATGTGTTAAAATAGTGAAACTTTAAAAGACTGTTTATTTAAATATTCCACTAAACTTAGTTCTGCCATATTGTTCCTTGTCACATATTTGAATATCACTGTTAAGTAGTGAAATAAATATCACACCTCTCTCACAATGGATAGGGAGAACATAATTCATGTTCATAAAATACATCTAGAGAAGTGGTTCTTAATCAAATGGGTTACAGATCCATTTGAGAATTTGGTAGAGGCTGAATATCCAATGCTCTCCTGAGAAAAAACGCTCACACAAAAATTTCAGGAGTCTCATAGCTTCCATGTCCCGTCCACAATGCGTACCCCCACACACACACCCCACAAAGCCGATCCGTGGACTCGTAGCAGATCCTCTGGAGGCACCAGGTTAAGAGCCCAACTGTGGAGTGACATGTGGTGTCTTCATGCTCCAAACCCAAACCCCAACCTGAAACTTTCGGAATAAAAGTCAGTCTTATAATTGAAAATATCAAATAGTGACATCTGCAATACCCCTGTTCAGCTGAAAGTTGACTAGCGCAGCACCCAGTAATCCACCAGTACCTAACATTTCAGGTATTGGCAGGAGGAAACTGACAGCCCTCTCTGAGCTGAATGTGTTCTGTAAGTTTCCACAACAGCAGGCTCAGGACTTTCATCTCAGTAATCCTCCCTCCTTACTACACGAATTGGTGAGAGAGGCAAAGAATTAAAGTCTCCTAGGAGAGTGGTAAAGTAATTTACACGTTTGATTGTAGCTAAGGAGCCCAGAGTGGTTTGTGTGAGTTTCGAAAGTGTTAAGATGAGCATCGGGATCTGGAACGAAGCTGCAACCAAGTGGATGCCTGCAATGCTTGGCTTCCAACCCAGTTTATTTCCCTATAGGCCATCATTCATATCAGATGGTGCAAATACCTCGGACCAGGACAGCTTGCAGCTTGTGCTTTGTTTGTAAACCCAGAGGGGAAAATCGAATAAGCAGCAATTTAGACAAAAATACATCATATGAAAGTGAGAATTACACACCTGTGATCCCTTTAAGTAAAGCGTGAGGCATATTAGAGCTTATGGTTTCAAGATTATTCTCCGAACCACCTGAGGTTTACCTACCAAATTGTACAAAATCTATCTTTTAAACTAACTTAAAAAGAAACTGTTACTTATACAATCAGTAGTCTCAATTGTAGATGCAATCATTTTGAAATAAACGCTATTATAATTCCTCCTTTAGAACACATCTCAAGTGTAAAGTATTGCCCTTCCCTACTCCTCTTTAATATTTCAAACGACAGTGGCTAGAACAGAATTCTGGTACAACAAGTTAATTTAACCAGTTGTTGGCGTTATTGTAACAGGATTTTTCACTTTCTATTTTTTGCTTTACCAATGGAGAGTGGTGGTAAGAAATCATGTCTTTGAAACATTTATCCTGGTCTCTTTTGCGTATTTTATTTGAGTAATTGAACTACACTTTCCTCCCTCAAAACTGAGCAAGGTGAGGATATGCACTTAGCGATTCTTAATCCAAAGGAAAAAAGACCAAGGGTAGGGTTGGCTTGAGGCCTCTGACCTCTGTCCCATGGAGTGAAGGAAAGGGAACCAAAGGCCTGGGAGATCAAGCAGGGGAAAAAGGGAATTGGTACTTTGTGTTATTTCTGGTGCGTAGATGACAACATTCATCTCTGTGCCGTCCAGCTAGAAATTGAATTGCAAACTGTTAGATGTAAGTAGTTTGCTGCTACCATCAGGCATATGTCTTTTGCCTTGTTATTGCCTCAATCTTCCATGTCTTTAATAGCATCAAACACGTTTTGTGGTGTCTAGTTCATCCTGGCCATATAAGCATTCATGGTTGTATTTGTCAGGATTCTTTCGGTTGTAAATGACAGAAATTCACCTCAAACAGCCTTAAGCACAAGAGAGAATTTATTGCTCAAATAACTGAAAAGTCCAGGGGATTGGGCTAGATTCAGGTATGGCTGGATCCAGGAGCTCAAGTCATCAAATACAGTATGTCTCTTTTCAGTGCCCTGTTTGACTCTGAGTGGGCTTTATTCTCTGGCAGGCTTGTCCCAGGTAGTGACAGAGGTATCCCTGGGAGCTGCAGGTGATAGTCTTCTAGAGCAAGCTTTTCCTATAGTGGCTCCAGTGAAGGTCCTGATTGACTTAGAGTGGTTCTCAGGTGGTCCAGCTTGGGTTGTCTGCCCGTCCCTCAACCTTGCTCAGATTGGCCAGGCCTGGGCCACATATCCTTCCCTGCAGCTGGGCCAGGACCAAAGTCAGCCCCACCAGAGCCACACTGCGCAGAGCAGGGGAAATTATAGGCCATTACTAGAAAGGGAGGAGACAGGTGCTAGACAGGCAGAAGCAACAGCATTTCCATCAGGACAGGGATGAAGCGAAGGGCCCAAGGGGACACCCTGAGTTGAAATTGGAAGAGTTCAGTAAAGGGAAAAATTAAGTCCCTCTTGGAGAGGACAACCTTTCACCTCTTTGAAGCCTCCCCTTAACAGCTGTATTCTTCCTCCTTCCCATGAGATGCGGCTTTTAGCTTTTTCATTGCCCTAATCACCCTCCTCTGGCTATGCTCTAGGTAGTGAATGTCTCTTTTGAAACATGGTGTTTGGTGGTAACAAAGTACACCAGGTGTATTCTGCCAGGCTGGCGTTTGGTGAGGTTCTCATTTCCCTGGTTCCAAAAACAATACTTCTGTTAACACAGCATTGACTTTTTGGTACGTGGTACTCACACACTGTTGGTAAGTTGCTGTTAAAATTTGCGGTCAGTATCATCCAGTTGAATTTTCTTTGTTTGTTTGACTGTCGTATAAGATGGGTTTAGTAGACTGGCTTCATGAATTTTCTTGTACCTAAGAAAATTTTCTTGTGTTGGGCAAGCTGTGGCTGGGTCACAGTGGCTGCTGGGGTGGAGGGTGATTTGGCAAAGGGAGAAGGAGCTCTGCTTAAAGATTTATTGGGATCCCAGAGGTGGGGGTGTATGTGTAAAGGGAGCTGAGTCAACTCAAATGTGGGAGTGACGGCTAATAAAATTAGTTCAGCAAAAATGTATGAAACAAGTGAGCCCAATGAACAAATCCTTATTGAATGCTGTTTAGTTTGTTTCAATCTGTTGTCCAAGTCCTTGGCATTCTGCTGTTCCGGTATTGGCTCAGCATCCATTTTGCAGTCCTTACCTGCCCCTCCGTGCCCGTGCACGCACCCACAAAGGAACAGTGTATGTTATTATTTCAACATCACTGCTTTCTTCTGTTGTTAAAATCTAACCCATCCCCTGCTTGCTTGGAGAATCACCATCTTTGTATTGCCACCAGTCAAGAAGATTGTTTAAGTGTTGTTTCACAAGTTTGTGGGAAGACTTTAGTTTTTTCTTTTTCATTTTACAATACAAAATTATAATGTTGAATCTGTATTTTTAAATTATACACACACCACCATAGGGAGTCATGTATCCTGTATTCTCTGGTCAGTTTCCACCACTGCACCCTGATCCCCACTGAAATTTACCACCCTAACTTCTGCCTCCTTAAACTTCACCTCCATCCTGTGACATTACTGTTCTCTATTTCACCCATCTCAGCTCTGAGTTGAGCAATGAGCCATTTCCTGTACTTGAAGCAGCTCCCCTGTTTTGTCCAGTTTTCTACTTTTAAAGCAAAAATGAGGCTTTACCTTCTGCTTGAGTCATTTTCAAGGTTCATGTTGTACATGTCTGATTTATTTCTTTTGAGTTTCCTAAAGAAAGGCTGAACAGAAGAACATGCATAATAATAAAATGAGCAATTTTTTTTTTTTTTTTTTTTTTTTTTTTGAGATGGAGTCTTGCACTGTTGCCCGGACTGGAGTGCAGTGACACCATCTCAGCTCACTGCAACCTCCTCCTCCCAGGTTCAAGCGATTCTCCTGCCTCAGCCTCCTGAGTAGCTGGGATTACAGGTGCGTGCCACCATGCCTGGCTAATTTTTGCATTTTTAGTAGAGGCAGGGTTTCACCATGTTGATCAGGCTGGTTGCGAACTCCTGACCTCATGATCCGCCCGCCTCAGCCTCCCAAAGTGCTGGGATTACAGGCGTGAGCCACTGCGCCCAACCAAAATGGGCATTTTTAAGTGGTAAATTACTTGTATTAGCTATGTATAATACAAATATATATAGACAGAGAATGTCTATACTTTTAAGTACCTTTGAAAAGATATTTCAGACTATAAATCAGTAAAAATATAGTGATTTATTATACATTCATTTATTTATTTATTAGGTACCTAACTAGGCCAGGACCTTGCACTAGAGTGGTAAACAAAAAAGATAGGCTTTGCCTTTAGGAATCTTGTAGTATGAAAACCATGCTTCAGATTGTGCCAGAAAGACATCCCATGTTCGTGGATCAGAAGACTCAATATGGTTGAGATGGTAGTATTCTCCAAACTGGTCTACAGCTGTGGAACTGAGATTGAGGTTCTTTTTTTTTGCATATGTATGTCCACTTGTCCCAACACTGTTAAAAAGACTGTTCTTTCTTGGATTGTCTTTAGATCTTTGTTAAAGATCAGTTTGTCCTATTCATGTGGATCTATTTCTTTTTTTTTTTTTTTTTTTTTTTTTTTGAGACTGAGTCTTGCTCTGTCGCCTGGGCTGGAGTACAGTGGCCAGATCTCAGCTCACTGCAAGCTCCGCCTCCCGGATTTACACCATTCTCCTGCCTCAGCCTCCTGAGTAGCTGGGACTACAGGTGCCGCCACCTCGCCCGGCTAGTTTTTTTGTATTTTTAGTAGAGACGGGGTTTCACCGTGTTAGCCAGGATGGTCTCGATCTCCTGACCTCGTGATCCGCCCGTCTCGGCCTCCCAAAGTGCTGGGATTACAGGCTTGAGCCACCGCGCCCGGCCTCATGTGGATCTATTTCTAGACTCTGTTCTGTTCTGTCCATCTATGTGTTTATTCCTTTACCTCTTGTTAGGTTCATACACATCCAGGATTGTTTTGTCTTCATGATGAACTGACCACTGTGTCTTTCTTCTGTGCACAGGATGGGCAGTGATATAGTTTGGATGTTTGTCCCCGCCCAAATCTCATATTGAAATGCAACCCCAGTTTTGGAGGTGGAGCCTGGTGGGAGGTGATTGGATCATGCAGGTGGATTTCTTATGAATGGTTTAGTATTTGTGAGAAATGGTTTAGCACCCCTTGGTGCCGTCATTGCAATTGTGAGTGAGTTCTCCCGAGATCTGGTAGTTTAAAAGTATGTGGCGCCTCCCCCATCTCCCTCTTGCTTCTGCTCTTGCCATGTGAAGTGCCTGCTCCCATTTTGCCTTCCACTGTGAATGAAAGCTCCCTGAGACCTCCCCAGAAGCAGATGCCGCCACGCTTCCTGTACAATCCACAGAACCATGAGCAAGTTAAACCTCTTTTCTTATAAATTACCCAGTGTCAGGTATTTCCTTATAGCAATGTGAGAATGGCCTCATACAGGCAGTGTTTAGATAGAAGTTGCTCGAGTAGCCTGGTTCCTAGAGGGAAGATAACACAGAGCAGAACCACAGCTGGCCAGGGGTGGACACGAGGCATGGACAAAAAGTAAACATTTGTTGTAATAAGCCACTGAGATGTTAATGTTGTTACCAGACCATAGGGGCCAAGCTCTGGGCCCCAATCCATTGTAGGTCATAGGGGCCTGCCCTTTATTTTTCGTCAGCAGCAGCCAACAAGGGCACTTTTCCTAGATTAGAAACCCAGAAGACTTGGAGAAGGTAAGAGAGGTGAACAAATGGCTGGAGATAAAGGACAAGCTGTTCAGCTCTTGGCCCCTTGCTTTTGATGAAAGTCAGTTTATCTTAGGCTCCTCTGTCTCTGGCCCCTTCTCATAGAGTTTAAGGATATCATTGGCAGGTTCTCCTGCGGCAGGGATGCTAACTGTCAGTGCAGGTTCGGGCTATCTCCACTAAGACCGGCTTGTGATACCTACTGCTTATGATTCTTAGCTACCCTCTGAGTTACCATTTCTAGAGATCTGCCCCATTTCCCATCCTTCATGACTCTACATCCAGTCACCTGCTATAGGTGGGAGAGTGGATACTATTACAGAATTTGCCGCTGATATCAGTCATGATTTTTTTCAGTCAAGGTACACAGAGTTTAGCAAAGTAAACAGAGAAAATTTATATGAATGAGCAAAATTCAGGGCTACACTTGAAGGGGAAAGGCAAGACCCGGGTGTGGAGAGGACAGAGTGACCAGGTTTTTTGTTTCAAAAATGTCAATGTGATAAAATATCTTCACCAGTAATGTTTATAGTAATGACAAAAGAGGGCACCCCCAACTGTGTTGCCTTTTTCTAATAAAAATGATGGTTACATCGACCTCACTTACAGATTCCTCCCCTAGCTACATCATCTGACTTCCTGAAATTATTGTAATGATATGAAGAAGAAATAATGTTAATGAAAGGTGTTCAAACAGGCCAATAATATTAAACATTGCAGTTATTGAGCAGTTATGTGTGCCAGACAGAGCCCAAAAAGCTTGATATGAATTAATTCATTTAATCTTCACAAATCCCTATGAGGTGTACACATTGTTGTAATCCCCATTTGACAGATGGACACCGAAGTCATTTGCTCAAGGTCACAGCTGGATGGTAGGAGAGCTTTGAACACGGGCAGTTTGATTCTAGCCTCTGCTCTTAAACACAATACATGGAAAGTTGTCTTTCTTTGTAGGTAGCAGTGGTGAAATGATACCTGGTTAAAAAGAAACTAGGCCAGGTGCGGTGGCTCACGCCTATAATCCCAGCACTTTGGGAGGCCAAAGCGCGTGGATCACTTGAGGTCAGGAGTTCAAGATCAGCCTGACCAACATGAGAAAACCCTGTCTCTACTAAAAGTACAAAAATTAGATGGGTGTGGTGGCGGGTACCTTTAATGCCAGCTACTCAGGTGTCTGAGGCAGGAGAATTGCTTGAATCCCCGAGACGGAGGTTTCAGTGAGCCGAGATCGCACCACTGCACTCCAACCTGGGTGACAGAGTGAGACTCCATCAAACACACACGAAACTAAAAATCAGCTCACAGAAGAGCAAATCCAGTGGCCCTCTCTCCCAGACAAGAATGACTGGGTGGTTAAATTCACTGGTAGTCAGGGATATAAAAATTTTAAAAATAAAAATGGTGATGAGATATCACTTTACACCCATCAGACTGACAAAAAATTAAAACTATTGATAACTTATGGCAGAGATGGGGAATAGTTATGAAAATTTAAAGTGTATATGCATATAACATGCCAACCCAGCAGACCCATTTTTAGGATTCTATTCCATGGAAATAAAAGCACTGTTGAATATATAAGGATATTTTTACAGTCCTTGTATTGCCAAATTAAAAAAAAAAAAAAATCCCAGAAAACAAATGAATACCCGTTATTACAGGGATTTTCTATGGAATATGATGCAGCCTCTAAAACTCATGAGTTTGAACTATGCCAGGTGACTTGGAGGGACCTCATAGGTCCTGTTGAAAGAGAGATGCAGGGTGCAGCGGTGTATATCATATGATCCCACCATCCCGCTCATTAAAAACAGTGGCCCTGACCAGGCGTGGTGGCTCACGCCTGTAATCCCAGCACTTTGGGAGGCCAAGGTAGGCGGATCACCTGAGGTCAGGAGTTCGAGACCAGCCTGACCAACATGGTGAAACCCTGTCTCTACTGAAAATACAAAAATTAGCCGGGTGTGGTGTCGTGCACCTGTAATCCGAGCTACTTGAGAGGCTGAGGCAGGAGAATCTCTTGAACCTGGGAGGCAGAGGTTGCAGTGAGTCGAGATTGCGACACTGCACTCCAGCCTGGTGACAAGAGTGAAACTCCATCTCAAAAGAGAACAAAACAACAGTGACCCCCACCTCCGAAAAGAAAACCTGTGCATGAACAGGAATTTATACATATATATATATATATAGACTTCACCTATTTAAGGGGTACAATTATTTATATTTATATATATATATATATAAATCTGGTTTTAGTAACACATAGGAAAAAGTGTATATATGAGGTTGTTATATGGAGTGTGATGAATTGCTGACATGAGGGGAGGAGGGAACCAAGCAAAAAAGAGAAGGAAGAAAGACAACTGAAAAACATACATCTATCTGATTACGGTTATGTATTTCTGCAGTGCTCTGTGTGGGTGCAGATATAGCTAAATAGTGTTTTTCAATGATTAGAAAGCAACATATGGTTAAAATGATCATATCTGAAACCATAGGCTTGGCTTGGACCAATCTCCCCACCGTCCTCCTGTGGTCTGCATTTGCCTGTGTTTATGTTTAGCTTGCAGAATGACATCAGACAGGGCAGGCTTTTTTTTCCTCCTCCATTGCCATACTTAAAATAAAGACTCCAGAGCTCCGAAGAGATGGACCTGTTCAGGTGGTTCATAAGCATCAGTGAGTGAGAGTACAGATATGGCAGCTTAGTCCATCTCCAGGCAAGGGAATGACTCAAAGACAAAACCACTGGGTCATCCCTATTAGAAGGGACAGCAGTGGCCGGGTGCGGTGTCTCATGCCTGTAATCCCAGCACTTTGGGAGGCCAAGGTAGGAAAATCACCTGAGGTCGGGAGCTCGAGACCAGCCTGACTAACATGGTGAAACTCCGTCTCTATTAAAAATACAAAAAATTAGCCAGGCATGGTGGCAGGCACCTGTAATCCCAGCTACTCGGGAGGCTGGGGCAGGAAAATCACTTGAACCCGGGAGGCAGAGATTGCACTGAGCCGAGATTGCACCATTGCGCTCCAGCCTAGGCGACAAGAGTGAGACTCCGTCTCAAAGAAGGGACAGCAGAGCATAAGTGGCAGAGTATGTGCCAATCTGTGGTCATTTCAGGTGTTATGAATCACGTCAAAATGGAACCACCCCTGTCTTCTTCCAACACAACGCATTGGTTTTTATAGACTTAACAAGAGAAGCAAGTCAAAAAGTAAATATTCCTATTGCTAAGTGCAGTAACACCCTAATTTTACCTGGCATGTATGTGTATGGTTCTGAATATGGGGATCCCCTGAAACACTCAGACTGCTTCTCTGTAGTTGAATGAGGGGGACAGACAATATAGCTTTGGGTGAGGATGAACTAATCTACTCCAACAGTTAAGCGGTGTCTAAAGAGTAAGAGAGATGACTTTCAGTTAACAGGACAGGGTTATTTCATAATCCAACCACACTTGGCACTATTTGTAAGCGATCACTGCTGTGTTACCACAAGGTTGTTTGTTTCAGTAGACTCATGGTTGGTGGGCACACGAGGAATGGGTTGAGTTCTTACTGGGTCTCCTGAAGTTTCCCTGTCTCCGACTTACCCAACAGGCCTCAGAACAGATAAAGATGCTTACGTTGTTGTTTTCGAGACGGAGTCTCACTTTTGTCACCCAGGCTGGAGTGCAATGGCACAATCTCGACTCACTGCAGCCTCTGCATTCTGGGTTCAAGTGATTCTCCTGTCTCAGCCTCCTGAGTAGCTGGGACTACAGGCGCGCACCACCACACCCAGCTAATTTTTGTATTTTTAGTAGAGACAGAGTTTCACCATGTTGGCCAGGCTGGTCTAGAACTCTTGTCCTCAAGTGATCCATAGACCTCAGCCTCCCAAAGTGCTGGAATTACAGGTGTGAGCCACCACACTCAGCCAAAATGCTTATGTCGTACATTATTGGTGAATAGTGATTTTCTAAAAGAATGCCAGTAGTCCACTATTGGAATAAGATTTGTACTTCCAGTCATTCCTAGATGTCAATTCTGGTTGACTGTAACATCAGTGATTCATAGTTTTTGGCCGTAGAACGATGTCAATACTTTGAATGCTACTGCTCCTGTGGGTAATATCAGTTGAGTTTTAGATGTTTTAGAGTTTTTGATAGAGGGCGTAGATTTGTTAAAGGAGAAAGTCAAATATTTAATTCCTTAGGTGGGAACGTGTGAAACCATGCCAGTGTTTTTTACCTAATATTGGCAGTGTCACTATGAAAGTACCCAGTGGAGTTTTTTCATGACCTATCTTGTATATAATATGCTACCCTTTTGAGTAATGTAATTTTTTAAGTTTACAAGATTCTGATTGTTATGATACATTTTATTAGATATGTACAAATTTTCAGGAAATGTCAACAGAGGCTTTATCATTATGTGACTCTAATCTGATTTCTAGGCAGAGTTTATTAGGACTGGCTTTTAAAAAATTAATAGCTTTATTTACTTACCATACAATTCACCTATTTAAGCTGTACAACTGGATGGTTTTTAGTATATTCACAGATTTGTGCATTCATCACCACAATCAATTTTTGAGCATTTTCATCACCAAAAAAAAAAAAAACTAGCAGCCACTGACTTCCAGATTCTACCTCTACTCCCAGCCCAGTCAACCACTAATCTACTTTATAGCTTTGTCTTTTCTAGACTTTTCATACAAATGGAATCACACAATATGTAGCCTTTGGCATCTGGCTTCTTTCACTTAGGGTGATGTCTTCAAGGTCCATCCCTGTTGTAGCATGCATCGATACTTCTTTTTCCACCAAATAACGTTTCGCTGTTTGTGTAGACCACATTTCGTTTATCCATTTATCAGTTGATGAGTATTTGGCTTATTTCCACTTTTTGGCTTTTATGAATAATGCTGCTATGAACATTTGTGTATAATATTTTGTGGCAAAGTCTGGCTTTTTAGTGACTCAGTTGTCCTTTTAAATACCCATGATATCATAGCTAAGTAGGACTCCTAGATGTCCTCTTGCTTGACACTTTCTGTTTAGGCACATGAAGTGTCTGGATTACCCAGAGAGTGAAAGTGGCTTCCCTGGTCACACAGAGCTAGAAAGTGGATTGGGGCCCTACCTCCAGGTTTCTTGCTTACAGGTTCAATGCTTTACCTATTGGTATGGACACATGAGGGCTGAAGAAGACCTGAAGTCTGCAATATGCAGCTTTGTGAAAGCCTTGCAGTCTTTTCCTGTTTGCTGTTTCTTCTGTTTTACCACTTACAACAGTGTAGTCTCGTCTGAAAGCAAAACAACATAAGAGCTAGAATGTTCCTGAGAGATTTTCTAGTCGCATATCCTCGTTATAACAAGTGAGGAAACTAAGGTGCTGAGAAGGGATGTGATGTGTCACCCAAGATGACACTGTTAGTGGCAGAGCAAGGACTGGAACTTTGGTCTCCCTGCTCCAGGTCCCGGTCCTCATCTGCCCTATTAGGGCAAGCATCTGTTACCCAAGGACTGCATGAAGGGTGGCACTGAGCCATTTTGTGTCTCTTCTCTAATAGAATCCCGTCACCGGGCTACTGTCAGCCAGCCATGAGCAGAAGGATGCCTGGGTGCGGGATAACATCTACAGTATCCTGGCCGTGTGGGGCCTGGGCATGGCCTACCGCAAGAATGCAGACCGCGATGAGGACAAGGCCAAGGCCTACGAGCTGGAGCAGGTAATAGTGACTGATGGCTGTATCTTGGCTACTCAGCCACCTTCCCCTTGAACTGAGAAACCCACAGAGAAGTAGCTATGCGTGCAGAACTGTTTCGGTGCAGGCCTGTCCCCTATTTCTGCTATAGAATATTTTGGGGAAGCACTTAAATGGTCTCAATCTCACATTGGTCTTTCTGTTTGAGATTGGAGATTCCCCTATAAGGCAATGACAACATCCAAAATCATACCAAATAGAAAATGAAAGCAACTATAGTTCTTTTTTTTTCTTTTTTTTTTTTGAGATGGAGTCTCACTGTGTCACCCAGGCTGGAGTGCAGTGGTGCGATCTCAGCTCACCGCAACTTCCGTCTCCCAGTTTCAAGTGATTCTCCTGCCTCAGCCTCTCAAATAGCTGGGATTACAGGCGACTGCCACCACGCTCAGCTTATTTTGTATTTTTAGTAGAGAAAGGATTTTACCATGTTGGCCAGGCTGGTTTCGAACTCCTGGCGTCAAGTGATCCACCTGCCTTAGCCTCCCAAAGTGCTGGAATTGCAGGCATGAGCCACCACAAGTGGCCGCATCCACATTTCTAACCCCAAAGTGTAAATTTGTATAATTAGTTACATTTCTTTCACACGTACTTTATCCATTTTGTACATATTTATACACAAGACATCATCATAAACTGATATGTTTTTTAAAAGTCACCTCACCGATGTGGAGAAATAGGAACACTTTTACACTGTTGGTGGGATTGTAAACTAGTTCAACCATTATGGAAAACAGTATGGCGATTCCTCAAGGATCTAGAACTAGATGTACCATATGACCCAGCCATCCCACTACTGGGTATATACCCAAAGGATTATAAATTATGCTACTACAAAGACACATGCACACGTATGTTTATTGCGGCACTATTCACAATAGCAAAGACTTGGAATCAACCCAAATGTCCATCAGTGACAGACTGGATTAAGAAAATGTGGCACATATACACCATGGACTACTATGCAGCCATAAAAAAGGATGAGTTTGAGTCCTTTGTAGGGACATGGATGTAGCTGGAACCTATCATTCTCAGCAAACTATCACAAGAAGAGAAAACCAAACACCGCATGTTCTCACTCATACGTGGGAACTGAACAATGAGATCACTTGGACTCGGGAAGGGGAACATCACACACTGGGGCCTATCATGGGGAGGGGGGAGGGGGGAGGGATTGCATTGGGAGTTATACCAGATGTAAATGACGAGTTGATGGGTGCTGACGAGTTGATGGGTGCAGCACACCAACATGGCACAAGTATACATATGTAACAAACCTGCACGTTATGCACATGTACCCTAGAACTTAAAGTATAATAATTAAAAAAAAAGTCACCTCACCACAGCTTCACATTCTAAAGCATGTACTCTTCAGAGTAGTCACTCTGGAAGGATATTTATCCAAACGTTATTGCTACTGCTTAAAATAGTTTTGAAACTTCCCTTAAAAATACCTTTCTAATTTGAGCCATTCCAGGAAAGCAATCTTATTAGTTTATGTTCACCCTTTAATTTTTTTGGCTGCTAGTTTTTTTTTTTTTTGAGACGGAGTCTTGCTGTGTCTCCTGGGCTGGAGTGCAGTGGCCGGATCTCAGCTCACTGCAAGCTCCGCCTGCCGGGTTCACGCCATTCTCCTGCCTCAGCCTCCGGAGTAGCTGGGACTACAGGCGCCCACCACCTCGCCCGGCTAGTTTTTTTTGTATTTTTAGTAGAGACGGGGTTTCACCGTGTTAGCCAGGATGGTCTCGATCTCCTGACCTCATGATCCGCCCGTCTCGGCCTCCCAAAGTGCTGGGATTACAGGCTTGAGCCACCGCGCCCGGCCCACCCTTTAATTTTGAACCAAATTGGTGTTATCCAATTTGGGGGCCTCTGTTATTCACCATACAGGACAATGAAGTCCTTTTATTGTTTTCCCAAATCCAGAACCAAGATACCTACCAAAGATTTGCCATCACTGAGTTTGTAGCAAAATAACCTGTCTCTGAACACAGGAAGTATTTTCCAAGTGTTTTGAGTGGTAGCATTGAAGTAGAGAGCATTGAAATATAAAAAGAATTCCCTTGGCATGAGAGCCCTTGGGATTTATCTTTGATTCAGACATTCTTCAATGGCCTCACGGTCAGTGGATCGTCTGTGACATGGTGTCTCACGTATTAATGTAGCATTATTGTTGTTATTTATAATGAGGATAATAAGAGTAGTAATTGGTTACAATAAATCATATTATTCAGAAACCTTGGCTGTCGCTTGCATTTTGTTAGAGCTTTACTCAATAATTCAGTGATGATTTCACAAATGGCCATGTTGGCGAACATTACTTTTGGGCAGGCATGGTGGACTTAGTGGAACAAAAATAAATTACCAAGAAATATGACATAAAGCTCCAGAGTACTACACTTACAGGAATTATGTTGCTAAGATGTCAGCGAGGAGTCACTGAATTTCAGAGCTGGTGGATATCATCTGATCCAACCCCTTTATTTGAGATAAGTCACTTTGTCGAGATTTTTCTTTCTTTATGATGGAGCAGAGAGGACATGAACCATCAGAACACTCACATAGGCTCGGGACTGGCCTTTCCAGGGCAGTTGCTGGGCAGCACTAGCTTGCCAGCCACAGTGATCAGGAGGTGATTTTCCCGCAGCAAGGACCCTGGGCCGTGTTGCTGATTCTGCTTTATCTCCACAGAACGTGGTGAAGCTGATGCGAGGTCTTCTCCAGTGCATGATGAGACAGGTAGGCAGAACCAACACATGTGTTTGCCAAGTGAGCATTCCATGTCATTGTAATTGTGACAGTTAACATGCTTAAGGTGTTTTGTACTTCTCAAGAGGAAGAGAAATTGAAAATATTTTGCTTACTTTCTCTCTCTCTCATTTTTTTTTTTTTTTTTTTTTTTTTTTGACAGAGTCTTACACTGTCACCCAGGCTAAGTGCAGTGGTGCAATCATGGCTCACTGCAACCTCAAACTCCTGGGCTCAAGTGGTTCTCCCACCTTGGGTGTGTACTACCACACCTAGCTAATTTTTTTTTTAGATACAGCATCTCACTATGTTGCCCAGGCTGGTCTTGAACACCTGGACGCAAGTGATCCTCCCACCTTGGCCTCTGAAAGTGTTAGGATTGCAGGCGTGAGGAGCTACCATGCCCAGCTACCTTCTCTTTTTAAAATTATTTTCAGTAACTTTACTATTGAAACACAGTCTCAAAGGACAGTTTCTGAGAATCTCTTTTAAAGAGTTACATGGATAAAAGGAGAAACATGCTTTTTTTTGGGGGGGGAAGAAAACATTTTTTTTAAAAGCCGCTTCTAGAAAGCCATATATTATTGTTTACTCCATCATGTTTATAAAAGGGTATATTTTCATTGAGATGAAATGCTTGAGGTTTTAAAACTTGATATTATTGTTTAGTGGTATTTTCAGTGAGGGGTAAATAAAACAATTCATTGAGCATGTACTGCATACAGAACATTATACTAAGGATCTGCACAAATTCAAAGATGAAGACGAAGCAGTCCCCACCCTCAGTCAGCGCAAGCAAAGACGTAGTTGCTCTTTTCCTTTCAACATTAAGAAACAAGAAATTGAAATTTAAACAGGTTGCTTTCCTCCCCTCCTTCTCTCCCTTCTTCCCTCCGTCCGTCTCTCCTTGAGTATCTGCCATGTGTCACAGCTGGGGATATGTAGACAAGGACACCCTTTGGCATGACCTGTCACTCCTGCAGATGAGATTCCCCCCAGGCTGGGACATTTCAGGCTAGTGGGCGAGAAGAATCCCCAGCACAGTCCCTCCGTGCAGTGCCACCTAGCAGCTGCCTTCCGTCCATCTGGCTCCCAGAAGTAGCAGATAAGAGCTCTAGATCCAGGTGGCTGGCCATGGTGGTGATCTCTGCCAGCCATGGACCCCTATAACTATGCAGAGCGGGCTTGCCTTCTCCCTCAGGTGGCCAAAGTGGAGAAGTTCAAACACACTCAGAGCACCAAGGACAGCCTGCACGCCAAGTACAACACCGCCACCTGCGGCACGGTGGTGGGCGATGACCAGTGGGGCCACCTCCAGGTGGATGCCACCTCTCTCTTCCTCCTGTTCCTGGCCCAGATGACTGCCTCAGGTGAGCCGGGGTCACTGGAGCCCATTGTATAAGGAGTGACAATCCAGAAAAGGGGTGGGAGGAGGGCAGGCAGCGGCCAGTGTGTCAGGCCATGTGCTGCTTCACTGCTTTAATAAAATTCCTCAGACAAGGCCATTTATACTGAACCAAAATGGATTTTCTCACAGTTCTGGAGGCTGGGAAGTCTATGACCAAGGCACTACCAGTCTCAGTTGTCCGGTAAGGGCTCCATTCTCCAAAGAGGAGGACCGCTGTGCCCTCTCATGGGGGAGGCCAGAAGGGCAGGAGAGCCAGAGGCTCCACGAAGTGCGTTTCATAGGAGCCTTCATCCCATGAAGGATGGGAGGAGTCCATAGGGCCTAATCGCCTCTTACGGCCCCACCTCTTAATACCATCACATTGGCCACACCTCAATTTTGGAGGGGACACATTCAAACCATAGCAATCAGTATTATAAATTAGCAGTTTACACAAAAGACAAGCATGCTTCCCCATATTCCATGCATTTGTTTCTGCGATAGGGCAGTGAGTGCAGACACCCTGTCTGTAACCTGCAGAGAGGACAGTCACCCTCCACCGGGCCGCAGCAGGGCGAAGGCTGTTGAGCTGGCTCTCTTAGTGTCCCTCTGTTGAGCACACAGCCCCCTTACCATCACTCTCTCCTAGTTCCTGGAGCCACCTGGGTCCGGTCTAACTTTGACACTTAGCTCTCTGCAGACCATCTCAGCCCTGCTCTTAGACTTTTCTCCTCAAGGATCAGCAGCCCTGTCCTTTCAGCTCTCCCACTCACTACCCTGGTCACCATCTTCTAGACACACCCTCACTTTTCCAAATTATATTTGAACAACACCATTTCTGCCACTCAGCAGTGTGCCCAGAGCAGGTTGAGCAGCGCACTACTCAGCAGGCTGAGTAGGCTTACAGTTTGCTGGCGGTGTGCCTCGTTCCCATTGAAGCCGGAGCCGCTGGCCTCTGTGACAGCCTGAACGCCAGGCCTCTCTCTCTCCCACTAGGGTCTTACACCAGGAGGTCTGTCTCCCACAATGGCATGTGCCACAACTGTTCCTCCACGTTAGGGCACTTAGCAGCTGTGTCTCGGAGTTCGTATCACCTACCAGTCCAGTCAACTGATGTGTCTGAGGCCTCCCATTCATTGCAGACCACAAGTGTGAAACCCTCAAAATCCCAGAAATCAGTCAGCAGTATTGTTTTGGCTGTGTGAATAAATCACACATTTATAAAGTTACGTTTTGGCTATGAAAGTTAATATGAGCTCACTGTAGATATTTTGGAAAATATAACAGAATACAAAGAAAAAAATTCCACTGCCAACTTTCATTTGGCTGTGTCTCCTCCAAGTCTTTTTTTCCTTTTCCTGTGCATTTTTTTTTTACATGTTTAAGGTCACATTGTACACATAAACATAGTCTTTTTATTACATAGCGTTATAACAAGCATTTCTCCCATGATATAACAAGCTCTTCATAAACATTATTTTAGTGAGTTTATCAATGGATATACCATAATTAAACTATTCCTTCCTTCTTTTATTTTGCTTCTATAACTAATGTTGCAATACCAACTTTGACCCCATTTTCATTTACTTCCTTCTGAGAATTCGGTATCACTCAAAGGCAACTCATATATATTGCCAAATTGTTTTCAGTTTCTAGTTAAACTTAGTTCAGATTCAACTTCTAATCTGGCTTACTAGTTAAGCTTCCGTCATTGATGTAAGAGTCCATTTCCTATCATATCCATAGCAACTTCCAGAATTCATACTTTAAAAATACCTGTATTTGTTATAACTGACTGTATTTTCTGCAGGGTGGAAGGCCAGCTCCTGGAGTTGGGGACTCCCTGTCTCCCACTGGGAAAAGTATTCACCCTTCTCTTTGGCTCACTCAAAGATAGGGACAGTATCTGTGGTTCTTCTGGACTAAAATCCTTGCTTTGTTGGAACCTTCTCAGCACTAATCCACCCTGTACCAGAGGTTTCCAAATCTATCTCAACCCTTTCTATTCATAGGCACACACAGGAAAATGGAGCCATTCCTTCTCCTTCTTTTCCTTCCTTCCCTCTTTTCTGAGATTAGACACTCACTGTTATGCCTTACTTCAGACTTCATTTTTGATGCCTTTGGAAGAAAAATGAAAATGAGGGTAAAAGGGTTTATTTCCTAGTGTGATATTTGTAATTTGTGACTGGCAGCTCTCTGCAACGTGGCTTCATAACCTCATTGTTTTTCTTTGCTAGGCTTACGTATCATTTTCACCCTCGATGAGGTGGCCTTCATACAGAATCTTGTCTTTTACATAGAAGCTGCATATAAAGTCGCTGTAAGTATCAACCCTGGCAGTCTTTTCCGATGTGCCAGTCATCAAAAAGAATAAAAATCATACAGTGTTTTGAGGGCCAGGCTGTTTGGGGCTCACCAAAAAGTTAGTGAGACTAGAGCTATGAGATTGTGTCATCTCCACACACAAAGTGCATATTTTTGTCCTGGGATAGAGTTGGGGGTTTCATGTTTTTGGAATGCACTCTGTGCTCTGTCTGAATCTATTATGCTTGTTTTATTATTTTATTTTATTTATTTATTTGGAGTTTCGTTCCGTCACCCTGTCTGGTGTGCAGTGGCATGATCTAAGCTTACTGCAACCTCCGCCTCCCAGGTTCAAGTGATTCTCCTGTCTCAGCTTCCTGATTAGCTAGGATTACAGGTGCCTGCCACCACGCCCGGCTAATTTTTGTATTTTTAGTAGAAATGGGGTTTCACCATGTTGGCCGGGCTGGTCTCGAACTCCTGATCTCAGGTGATCCTCCTGCCTCGGCCTCCCAAAGTACTGGGATTATAGGCATGAGCTACCGCTCCCGGCCCATTATGCTTGTTTTATTTTATTTTATTTTTTTTATTTCCATAGATTATTAGAGAACAAGTGGTGTTTGGTTACATTAAAGTCCTTTATGATGATTTGTGAGATTTTGGTGCACCCATCACCCGGGCAGTATACAGTGCACCCTATTTGTAGTCTTTCATCCCTCTCCCCCTTCCCACCCTTTCCCTCTGAGTCCCCAAAGTCCATTGTGTCATTCTTATGCCTTTGCATCCTCATAGCTTAGCTCCCACTTAGGAGTAAGAACATACGATATTTGGTTTTCCATTCCTGCATTACTTCACTTAGAATAATAGTCTCCAGTCTCATCCAGGTCGCTGCGAATGCCATTAATTTATTCCTTTTTATGGCTGAGTAGTATTCCATCATATATATACCACAGCTTCTTTTTTTTTTTTTTTTTTTTTTTTTTTTTTTTTT
>NC_045456.1:4557429-4560208 GCF_002776525.5 Piliocolobus tephrosceles
TTTTGAGACGGAGTCTCGCTCTGTCGCCCAGGCTGGAGTGCAGTGGCCGGATCTCAGCTCACGGCAAGCTCTGCCTCCCGGGTTCACGCCATTCTCCTGCCTCAGCCTCCCGAGTAGCTGGGACTACAGGCGCCCGCCACCTCGCCCGGCTAGTTTTTTGTATTTTTAGTAGAGACGGGGGTTTCACCATGTTAGCCAGGATGGTCTCGATCTCCTGACCTCATGATCCGCCCGTCTCGGCCTCCCAAAGTGCTGGGATTACAGGCTTGAGCCACCGCGCCCGGCCCCCACAGCTTCTTTAAATACTCGTTGACTGACGGGCCTTTGGTTGGTTCCATGTTTTTGCTGTTATAAACATGCATGTGCAAGTGTCTTTTTCATATAATGATTTCTTTTCCTCTGGGTAGCTACCCAGGAGTGGAATTGCTGGATTAAATGGTAGTTCCCATTATGCTTGTTTGAAATAAGATCATAAAATGTCCTGCAGGATGCATATGTGCTGGCTTGAGTTGGGGCTAAAGAGGTAGCAGCATTAGCACCTTGGTGGGAGCTGGGGTGCCATGAGCATCACCCCAAACCGGGCCACAGGTAGAGGGGCTCAAGCCAGGCAGAGCCCCAACCTGGGCCAGATTTGCTGAGTATAAATGTATATAAACCCTCTTTCCTCCGAGCTTCTGTCTGGTTTGGAAGGCAAAGCCTGAGGCACCTTTACACAACAACCCCACTGTGTAAAGCTATCAGGGAAGGAGGGAAAAGGTAAAGGTTGGCTTTAAGAAAGTCACTATGGTCTAAAGGTAGGTCAGCAAAGGTTTTCTGTAAAGGGCCAGAGAGTAAATATGTTTGGCTCTACAGGCCCTAGGGTCTCCGTCACAGCTACTTGGCTCTGCCTTTGTAGCATGAAAGCAGCCATAGACTACATGTGAACAAATGAGCATGGCTGTGTCCCAGATAGACTTTGCAAAAATAGGCGGGAAACTCGATTTGGTCCAAAGACTGGATAGAGTTCGCTGACCTCAGGTCTAAAGCAGTGATTCCCAACGAGAGGCAATCTTGCCTTCCCAGGAGACATTTGGCGACGTCTGGAGACATTTTTGGTTGTCGCACCTGGTCAGTAGGTGTTCCTGGCATCTAGTGAGCCAAGACTAGGACTGCTGCTAGACATCCTACAATGCACAGGCCCGCCCCCCACGGCTCAGATTACCTGGCTCGAAATGGAGTAGTGCTGAAGTTGACAAACCTTAGTCTGAAGAAACTTGAGAAGTCTTTGTGGAAAGGGTGGGCATTGAGTTGGACCTTGGAAGCTGAGCACAGTCTAGATCAGCAGAAGGGAGGAGATAGGGAGTTTGGGTGCAGGAATAGCTTGTGCAGTCCCAGAGGCAGGAACAGGCTCTGAGTGCAGCTCGGTGGGCTAGGGGGTGCTTGAGGAAAAGGGTACAGAGTAAAGGAGTAGACTTAGGGGGAAAGCTGACACTGGAAAAGAGTAGAACATAAGTGGATCTTATGTTCCACTCTCAGCTTGTGGGTGTGTCTAAGGAGGCCAGATCGTGGGGCATGTGGCCATCCAGAGAGAGAGAGGTGAATGTGATCCACTAGGAAATACACCATTTGTCATTTTTAGACCCTGAAGCAAGGGAAAGCAGCAATCAGAGCAGTTTTTGAGGATGAATCACCCAGTGCCAGGGTTGGAGGAAAGGTGGGTTGGGCCACAGGAAGGTGCAGATGAGAGGAGTGCTCAAGGAAAGAAGCCCAGGCTCAGTCACCACGCACGCTCGGCGGGGAAGTTGCTCTAGGATGCCTGAGTCTCAATCTCCACATTTTGAAAATGTTCTGGCCAGGCGTGGTGGCTCACGCCTGTAATCCCAGCACTTTAGGAGGCCGGGACAAGTGGATCACCTAAGGTCAGGAGTTTGAGACCAGCCTGACCAGTATGGCAAAACTCCGTCTCTACTAAAAATACAAAAAGTAGCCAGGTGTGGTGGTGTGTGCCTGTAATCCCAGCTACTCGGGAGGCTGAGGCAGGAGAATTGCTTGAACCTGGGAGGTGGAGGTTGCAGCGAGCTGAGATCGCGCCACTGTACTCCAGCCTGAGCAACAGAACCAGACTCTGTCTCAAAAAAAAAAAAAAGAAAAGAAAATATAATTTTTTTGGAGATAAAAAAATAAAGACTGAAATGTTGGCATCAGTCCTGCGTATATTGGGCGGTCAGCTTTCAGCAGTACACACAGCATTGTTTAAAATAGCATCCCATGGCCGGGCGTGGTAGCTCAAGCCTGTAATCCCAGCACTTTGGGAGGCCGAGATAGGCGGATCACGAGGTCAGGAGATCGAGACCATCCTGGCTAACACTGTGAAACCCCGTCTCTACTAAAAAATACAAAAAACTAGCCGGGCGAGGTGGCGGGCGCCTGTAGTCCCAGCTACTCCGGAGGCTGAGACAGGAGAATGGCATAAACCCGGGAGGCGGAGCTTGCAGTGAGCTGAGATCCGGCCACTGCACTCCAGCCTGGGCGGCAGAGCGAGATTCCGTCTCAAAAAATAAAAATAAAAAAATAAAATAGCATCCTATATGTGGATTTTTTAATGAAAATATGAATTATACGTTAGGTACACATGTATCAAGTCCTCTGGGTGCCAGCATTCTGAGTCAATCCCTAGTAATTGGTTTGTAAATACCACATAGGTTCAGTGTTCTGTGTCTCAGTTGTGACTTTGGCTCCAGTTACTTGCTGAGCATTTTTTCCCCAAGAGGTAATGCTAAAAATAGGTACTAAATTAATT
>NC_045456.1:4560308-4584214 GCF_002776525.5 Piliocolobus tephrosceles
TGAGACGGAGTCTCGCTCTGTCACCCGGGCTGGAGTGCAGTGGCCAGATCTCAGCTCACTGCAAGCTCCGCCTCTGGGGTTCACGCCATTCTCCTGCCTCAGCCTCCCGAGTAGCTGGGACTACAGGCACCCGCTACCTCGCCCGGCTAGTTTTTTGTATTTTTAGTAGAGACGGGGTTTCACCGTGTAGACCAGGATGGTCTCGAACTCCTGACCTCGTGATCCGCCCGTCTCGGCCTCCCAAAGTGCTGGGATTACAGGCTTGAGCCACCGCGCCCGGCACTAAATTAATTTAAATGCTTTTGCTGGCTTCGACTAGTTATGACCCATGTGCTAAAGTTTCTGTATTCCATCTTACAACATAAGTTCAAAGGCATCGACTAAACAGAGAGGCAGCATTTTATTCGATCTTAAGAAGATAAACTATTTTGTTCTCCATACATCCAGAGTTTCTTACAAATGAATACCTTCTAGAAATAAGAAATTTGAGAGTGTTGTGGCATGCACTTTTGTCCCACTTGAGTATTTTCTTCTAAAATTCTGCACAGAGGTCTCATGAACTGAAATCAAGGAAGAACACAGTATGAGTCTACAAAGCCTCCGAGAAGATCCACTTAATGTTTCAAAAGGAACATGAAGCATTTTTCCCATAGCACTTCTCATATACCTCTTTCTCCCCTCTGATTCCCACCTTTTTCTCCCCTAGGATTATGGAATGTGGGAGCGTGGAGATAAGACTAATCAGGGCATCCCAGAATTGAATGCAAGCTCCGTAGGAATGGCCAAGGTGACGGTCGTCCTGTTTGTTCTTCCTTCTGCACGTTTTTACTGCTTTGATTTGGTTCCCTTCATCAGGAATTTGGATTTAATCTGATTAGCATATTTTTCAAAAGTCAACAGCAAGTATGTGAAATTCAAGTGGCACAGGTACCCCAGCCACCTGAAATTCTAGGTAAAGAAGGTAGGTTTCCAATGCTGAAATCTGCCCGTGGCAGAAAGTAAGAGTGCTCCGTCCTGGTTAGCTGCTGCCATCACCCACGGGTCTAAGCTCTTGCTGTTGTTTAAGAAACTGCATGTGTGATGTCCGGTCTTCTTTTCTGGGTCTCAGAGAGGACTGGAGAATATCACCACTTTGTAGGTCGGACTCGCAAGTTCAAAAGTCTGCAAGGGCAGTCAAATAACAATACGAAGTGAAACTAGCCAGACGGCAAGATGGGGGTCAGGGGAGGTATTGGGGACACTAGGAAACTTTCCCTGAAGGTACTCCAATTCAAACTCATTTAAAATACTCTTCAAGCCAAACAAAACACACCTATGGGGCAGATTCAATCTGTGGGTCACCAGTTTGCTTCTCTTGCCATAGACATATAGTGTGCCTCCCTCCCTCCTCCAGAATGAAGTGTATTTTTTGGACAGAGTAGAGCCTCCAGGGCTATAATTTTTAAAGCAATAAAAATTATGCTCTGTTGAAGTAAACAGAAAATGTACTTACTACTAAAAGAATTAACTTTCTGAAGTGCCAGATGTTTGAAGTTAACTGTTAAAACATGTGAGAGAAAAGACGACCGTGAATTTAGCGCACACACACACGCAACGTTATGAACTTGTTAATTCATTTTTTGGTAGAACACTATCTTCACTTTGGAAAATGTTTTCCTGTTTTCTCTTTCTTGTTTCCATAATGAGCAGCAATGTACAGGAGAGCTCTGATCCACTGAAAATAAGAATAGGGCCAGGCACAGTGGCTCACGCCTGTGATCCCAGCACTGTGGGAGGCCGAGATGGGAGGATCACCTGAGTCCGGGAGTTTAAGACCAGCCCTGGCAAAATGGGAAGACCCTGTCTCTAAAAAAAAAAAGACTAGAACATGACTACAGGAGTCTAGCTGGATTTTTAAAATGTGTTTCATTACCTTTGGGAAAACGTATACTAGATTGCTTAATGAAAAAGGAGCACCAGATATTGGAGTGTATGTTTATTAGAAAGAAAAAGTAACTCATACTTGTGTTTGTAGGCAGCTCTTGAGGCAATTGATGAACTGGACCTTTTTGGAGCCCATGGAGGACGCAAGTCAGTGATTCATGTTCTGCCGGATGAGGTTGAGCACTGCCAGGTAATAGCCTCTTGCATTTCGGAGAGCAGGGAAGGAGAGTCCGGGCATGGAAGGCCTGGGATGCAGTGCAGATTCCCCACCTTGCTGGCTTGGTGATACTTTGCTTCTTTGAGCTTCAGTTTTCTCACCCATAAAATGGGCATCCTGGGACCCTCTCCTCTGGCCTCACAAGGTAGTTGTAAGAATCAGTCAACTTAGTCTGTCTAAGCACTTTGTAAACCAGAAAAGTGTAAGACACCATGATGCTGTAGAGATGGAATCGGCAATCCAAGCAGCCTTGTTTTGCAAGAGGCAAAGTTTGTTTTATGTGTTTTGAGCACATAGGTGGTTTTCTTTCAGGTTTATTTCACAGTGCCCCCAAATTGAATGATGAGCACGCACTAGTTCACTTGGGGGCGGGGGGTGGGGATGGGTGGAATAGGAAGTGGAGAAGAAATGAGATGGGAAATTAGTACAACCTCTGAAATACAGGTCAAAGAAAGGAGTGATCTAATACAGATTGGGGGATTCTATTGAGCAGAGTGCAAGTCATCAATTGCTAGGCCGTCAGCACACTCTTATTTAGTCAGGGCCCACTGTGTGCCAAGTATGCTGCTGGGGCTAAAGAGGGTCAGATACATAAAGACTTGTGAATGGAGAGCTTTTGGTAGAAGTTTGTGTTTCCAGGCAGAGAAACCCTAGGGAAGAGTGAGTTACAGAACAGGGCCCTGGGCTCAGTTGGCTATAGAAAATAAAGCTTTATTCTGAAGCTGAAGGGTTCCACCCATCTTGACCCTATCTTCCAGCTCACTCAGTTTTTCCCCTTTAGGTAGTCCTGGTATTTCTTGGGGTATAATCTATCTTTTTTTGTTTTTGTTTTTAAGAGGAGGTCTTGCTCTATCGCCTAGGCTGGAGTGCAGTGGTGCAATCATAGCTCCCTGTAACCTCAAACTACTGGGCTCAAGCAGTCCTCCTGCCTTAGCTTCCCAAGTAGCTAGGACTACAGGCATGTGTCACCCACATCCAGCTAATTTTTTTTTTTTTTAATTTTTTTGTGAGGACAGGGTCTCGCTCTGTTGCCCAGGCTGTTCTCTAACTCCTGGCCTCAAGTGATCTTTCCACCTCAGCCTCCCAAAGCTCTGGGGTCGCAGGCATGAGCCACTGTGCCTGGACGTGGTGTGCATCTTAATAGATGTGTAATTCAGTGGAAATGCATGAGCTTTGCAGCCAGCTGGGCCTGAGTTAGATTCCTAGTTCTGTCACTTACTAGCTGCTGGAAGTCTCAGGGTCCTCAGGTGTGAATTGGACATGGTACCCTAAGTCCTTCTTTCTTGCGGGAAGTCAGGGACCCCGAACGGAGGGACCGGCTGAAGCCGCGGCAGAAGAACATAAATTGTGAAGATTTCATGGACATTTATTCGTTCCCAAAATTAATACTTTTATAATTTCTTACGCCTGTCTTTACTGCAGTCTCTAAACATAGATTGTGAAGATTTCATGGACACTTACCACTTTCCCAGTCACTACCCTTGTGATTTCCTATGCCTGTCTTTAATCTCTTAATCCTGTCATCTTCTTTGTAAACTGAGGAGGGGATATATGTCGCTTCAAGACCCTGTGATGATTGCATTAACTGCACAAATTGTTTGTAGAGCATGTGTGTTTGAACAATATGAAATCTGGGCACCTTGAAAAAAGAACAGGATAACAGCGATGTTCAGGGAACAAGGGAGGTAACCTTGAACTGGCCACCGGTGAGCCGGACGGAACAGAGCCAAATTTCTCTTCTTTCAAATGCAAATAGGAGAAATATCGCTGAATTCTTTCCTTCAGCAAGGAACATCGCTGAGAAAGAGAATGCGCCCTGAGGGTAGGTCTATGAACGGGCCCCCTTGGAGGTGTCCGTCTTTTATGGTGGAAACTGAAGGGATGAAATAAGCCCCGGTCTCCTGCAGCACTCCCAGGCTTATTAGGATGAGGAAATTCCCGCCTAATAAATGTGGTCAGCTAGGTTGTCAGCTCTCAAACCCTGTTTCCTGATAAGATGTTATCAATGATTATGTGTGCCCGAAACTTCATTAGCAATTTTAATTTCGCCCCATCCTGTGGTCCTGTGATCTCGCCCTGCCTCCACTTGCTTTGTGATATTTTATTACCTTGTGAGGTATGTGATCTCTGACCCCCACACCCTATTTGTGCACTCCCTCCCCTTTTGAAAATCACTAATAAGAACTTGCTGGGTTTACGGCTGGGGAGCATCACGGAACCTGCCGACGTGTGATATCTCACCCGGACACCCAGCTTTAAATTTCTCCCTCTTGTACTCTTTCCCTTTATTTCTCAAACCAGCCGAGACGCCTAGGAAATAGAAAAGAACCCACGATAAATATCGGGGGTGGGGTTCCCCTGATACTTCTTCATGTGAAAGATTAAATGAGCTAATGTTTGCAGGGGTCTAGCCCCATGTCTGTACATGTTAGATCTCAGTGTTAACTCCTTCCTTTCCCAAACTTTTCCTGATAATTTCAACTTTCCAAGTTTCTGGCACCTAATCCAGCCACTTACTTATAATTGAGGCCATATTATAGTGCCTGTAAGTAACCCTAGAAAGATTCTAGGACTAAACTACTTCTGTGGTTTACCATTTTGTCTGAGTGTTCATGAGATCTTCTGGATTTGACTCCTCCTTTAAGTGGTTTCTGGGTCACCCAGTCCAACTGGTCACATTTCACCGAAGCCAGACATTTCTCCAAGCTGGCCCCGTGTATGTGTTCTTTTCTGGTCTCTGTCTTCATAGCCAAGACACCTTAGCCTACGGACACAGGTGGCTCTATAGTTCCTCCCCTATGTGTCCTAAAGGTCTGGCAAAGTCAACAGGGCACGGAAGGAAGGGAGACAAGCAGTTTGCAGCACGGGCTCCAGAAGGTACCATGCTCTCCCCAAGCCCTGACTTCTCGCCTGAGGAATAGGAATCATTGGCTGGGTATACAGGGTTGGCCAGCAGGGGCCATGTTGGTAGGACAAAGCTTTACTCAAAATTGGCAACCGTATTTGAATGTTCCCTTGGGGCTGAGCTCATGGTCCCTAGATACTGCGCCTATTAGTGCATCTCCAGGTTAAACCACCTCTTTGTTTTTCATTCAGTCTATTCTGTTCTCCATGCTGCCAAGAGCATCGACATCTAAAGAAATTGATGCTGGACTTCTTTCCATTATTTCCTTCCCGGCCTTTGCAGTGGAAGATGTAAACCTCGTAAATGTGACCAAAAATGAAATTATTTCTAAGCTCCAGGTAAGCATTAGCCATGCTGGGGCCCTTCTGTCCTGTGTGATGCGCATGGAGCAGCTCACCCATGCCTCAGTTCCCCATGAGGTTAATTGCTTGATTTAGCTAAGCAGATGCATAAAGTGTTCAAAGCTGAGTCTGCAGGCAAGAAAACAAAGTCTCCAAGTGATTTAGTGGCTTGGTTCTCTCCTTGAGTAGCAGAACTGGCACTCAAGCAGGCACTGTGGAACCCCGGTTTGTACCAGTACCATACTTCTAAGGCAGAGCTGCTTAACCCCTTAGAGGTCACAGACAGTGTATAGAGTCACTGCCAGAAAAAAATGCATATGTCCCAATATCCTCAAACTTTACACACAATTTCAGTGGACTTGCCAATCCCAAAGTTACCTTCAGGTTAAAAAAATCCCTGTTTTGAGGTAAAATGCGGTAACCATGATACACTAAACTGAGAATATTAAATACTCCAGCCAGTTGAAACTATCGGTAAAATTATCAAAGAATGTAAGTTTCCCTAAGCTGAAATCTGCAGGTTGATTGTCCTTTTAGTTTTCATGAAAAATGCTTTTGTCCCTTGGAGTCCCTATGTCTCCAATTATATTCCCAAAAGAAAGCAGCTGTCTCAGTCAGGGTTCAGTGGGAAAAAGGGAACCCCTTTACGTAGTTGAAGTAGGAAGGGAATGAATGCAGGGAATGAAGTGTTTACAAGAAGAGCGGGTTCTAGGCTGAGCCTCCTGGGATGACTCCCAGGACAGTGCAGTGCTGGTCGCTAGGGCTAGGGACATAGTTGCTTCCACTACCCTTGCGAGAGCCACATCTGCTGTAGCAGCTTCCGCATACTTATAGAACTGGAGAATGGACACCCAAAGCTGCGATTTATGGATTAGGGGGGTCAGATTAAGAGAGTGCTGCACCTGCCCTCCTTTCTTAGCATCCAGAAAGCTGGGGCAGAACCCTGGAGCCTGCAGCCCAAAACCAGCAGCGACAGTCCTAAGCGTAGGAAGCCACCCCCCTCCACTTCTGCTAACCTTTGTGGAGGTGCATCTGACCTTAGAGCCTCCTCTGCAGCCAAAGCCTAACTTCCAGGAGCCTGGGGAATGTCCTTTTAGCTTTCCAATCTTGCAGGTAGGAGCAAACCAATCCGAGTATCTGCCTTGGTGGCTTTTCTAAATAGGCTCCTTTTAGGTCTCTGTGTAATACAGTAAATCAGAATGAAGGCATGGTTGTTCACTGGACTCTTGGTAATTACTCTTGCAGCCCTGATACTCCAGTGGAATGTTTTGGCATTCCCTTCCAAGTACCGATCAAACCTGAATTGATTTTGCTTATTACTTAAATATATTAATAACTGTACTGACAGCAAAGAACAGTTAGTATAAAATTCACTACTAAAAGATTCGTGGGAAAGAGGGTGCAGGGCTGACTTGAATTAAAATGACAGAAAAATTCCTCTGAGCTCATCGAATGCACTTTCTCTTATTAGGGGCGTTATGGATGCTGTCGCTTCCTTCGAGATGGTTATAAAACTCCAAGAGAGGTTGTATTTAAATATTGTTTCTTATCCTTCCTCAACTGTTTCATCTCTAAATTGCCACTGTGTTCTCCCTCTATTGATTATAATTATATGTTGGAATATTGGAAAGGGAAGTATTAATTTTGGAGTCAGCAAGCCTGGAGCCAGGCAATAGAATAGTATCTTCAGTAGGGACGGTGAGCTGGTCATTTAAAACCAGCTTATAGGCCAGGTACAGTGGCCTGTAATCCCAACACTTGGGGAGGCTGAGGAGGGAGGATTGCTTGAGCCCAGGAGTTCGAGACCATTCTGGGCAACATAGTGAGACCTTGTCTCTATAAAAAAATAAAATAAACAAAATTAGTGAGACAGGCATGATGGCATGTACCTGTGGTCCTAGCACCTCAGGAGGCTGAGGTGGTAGGATCACTTGAGCCCAGGAGGTCAAGGCTGCAATGAGCAGAGATCACACCATTGTACTACAGCCTGGGTGACAGAGTGAGACCCTGTCTCAAAAAAATAAAAATTTCTTTAAAATTTTAAAAATAAAACCAGCTTGTAGACAAGGACAACTGGTTCTGTGGCTCACACATTTTTCTTAAAGACCAACTGTGGCCTCCTCCTTGGGTTTCTTTGCCACGGTGACTAATATAATGATATAAATCAGATCATCTGCCAAACTTGGTGGTAGACATATTGCTATTTCTTTGTTAGAGATATAGGAAGCTTTCGTATAATAAACTACCAAGGAGTCTTGTGTATGTTTCTGACTTGCTTTCTGAAATGTTACCATGGCAAACTGCCAAAAACAGCATCTCATTATAGTAAAATCCTACTCATGCCAACCTCAAAGCTGTAAAAATCAGACAAGCATGGGAAACCCAGTGAGGCACAATGGTATTATGTATGTACTCTGACATCACCTTTTAAAAGTTTGACTTATTTGATTCTAGGACCCTAATCGACTGCATTATGATCCTGCTGAACTCAAGCTCTTTGAAAACATTGAATGTGAGTGGCCTGTGTTTTGGACATATTTTATAATAGATGGAGTCTTCAGTGGTGATGCTGTTCAGGTGAGAAAATGCTGGATGTTATGTTGTAAATTATTTTCATTCCACTGGTATACTGATTATTATTAGAACATAGGGTTATGCAAGAATTTAGGTCACTGTTTTGGTTATCTGTTCCCACTCAGCAAACTTTCCCAAAACTGAGTGAATTAAAGCAACAGCTATTTTATTTATTTGCTCATGATTCTGCAATTCGGGCAGAACCCAGCAGGGACAGGTTGTCTCTGCTTTACCTGCTGTCAGCTGGGATGGTTCCATGGAAGTGGAGAATCTATTTCCAAGATGGCCTCACTCACATGGACAATTGATGCTGGCTAGCAGCTGACGCTGGGAGCTCAGCTGTGCTGTTGGCTGGGGCCTTGGTTCTCCTCCACATGGCTAGCTTGGGCTTCTCACAATATTGTAGTCTCTGGGCCATTAGTTTTACATGTTGGTTGTTTCCCCCCCCCAGAACACAAAAGCAGAAGCTGCCAAGCTTCCTTAAGTGTTAGGCCCAGAACTGACAAAATGTCACTTTCGTCACATTCTGTTAAAGGGCCATCCCATATTCAAGCGGGAGGGGACTAGACAAGGGCATGAGTACTAGGAGGCATGGTTCACCGGGGTCTAGCAAGAACAGTCCATCACAGACAGGTTTTGCTGTTGCTGTTGTTCTTTCCAGATCAGCCAGTGGTTTGCTGTCTTTAACCCTAGTTTGGGGTGCTCTTGGATAACATCTTACTTCATGTAACAGCCTCCTAACTCGAATCTCAACCTTCGGCCTGGCTCCCTGCTGTTTCCATTCTTCTCACCCATGCCAGAGTGATCTTATTAAAAGGCAAATTAGGTTATGCTACTTCCTTGCTTGAAAGCTTGCTTGAAAACCACTTCATGTGTTTTGTGGGGTTCCATATGATCTGATCCCTGCTTTTACCCCTTTAGCCTCATTTCTTAGTGCTTCTTTCTTGAGTTCTGTGATCCAAGCACACTGAAGTCCTTTCAGTCCTTCAGACAGGCCATGTGCCCTCCTCTCTTCTCAAAGGCCTAGGACATTCTTTTCTTCCCCAATTGCCCCTCCCCCTTCCCTTGGTTCAATGTAAGTGTGTCTTGTTTCAGAAAGCTTTCTCTGACCCTAAAAGCTGGGGCAGGTGCCCCTGCGCCCCACAACTATAACAGCATGGGTCACACTATGTTGTATCTCCCACTTACCTGTCAAAGGACCCTGGTAGAGGCCATCTCTCTCCAGTTCATGGGTATAGTCCCTGTGCCTAGTACCGAGTCCCTGTGCCTAGTACATAGGGACTTAGTACGTAGGACAACATACTTATTGCCCAATGACATTTTTAATATGGGGTCAACTTTTTTAGCGCCCACACATGAGTGAGAACATGCAGCATCTTTCTGTGCCTGGCTTATTTCACTTAACACAGTGACCTCCAATTCCATCCATGTTACTGCAAATGACAGTACATAGGCACGGGGACTCGGTAAACATTTGCTGATGCAACGCTCATTTGTTCAAGACCTATCTCTTTAGCTTCTACTTGGTACCATGCTCTGTGCTGAGCCCTGAGCATACTTTGTTGAACAGAACTTATCTGGCCTTGTGAAGCTTACATGGATGACTGACATCACAGATGCTTTGCCATTTTTTCAACTGGTTCTGATCACGTTTGGTGGGGGTGGGGATGCGCAATCAGAGATCCATTTTAGCTCTTGAAAGCTCTCCTGCTCAGGAATGCTGGGGGGCTTCAGAACCAGCAGTCGGCTGGAAATGTTAATATTTCCCCAGTGTTGATGCTTTCTCTTAGGCTTCAGTGATTATCTTAGGTTTTCTGTCATTTTATCCCAGAATTGAAAGATCTCAAAAGAATCGACTTAGAATTTCAATTGTGAATAGGCTTAACAACGATGGGGGGAAGAAAACTCAGGAGAGGAAAATGACTGTGTTCAGCATCTTGTTGATTAAGCCTCATGAAATCTACTGCCCTACTACACCTTTGCTGTCTCTCACACTTGTTGCCCAATGACATTTTTAATATGGGGTCAACTTTTTTAGCGCCCACACACGAGTGAGAACATGCAGCATCTTTCTGTGCCTGGCTTATTTCACTTAACACAATGACCTCCAATTCCATCCACGTTACTGCAAATGACAGAATCTTATTCTTTTCTTATGGCTGAATAGTCATGAATGCCTCTTAAGTAGAAAACTTACCAAAAGGTGGAAATGGGATACACTGCTTAAGATACAGCTTCCCCCACAAGAAGTTTATAATCCAGTTGCTGAGACAAAATTTAAATATATGAGGGGTTAAGAATGAAATAATTACATGATGGATTAAAGACAGAACATGAAAGACATCTGATACACGGTGTAGATATGACTACTAGAGAAATTTTGGGGAAGAAACAGCTACTGCATGATGGGTGCTCTGTCTCTCTTTCTGGAAGCATGACAGGCAGGGCTGAGCTTAGACACACTCCTGAGAGGAACAGCCGATCGTGTTTAGCTCCTCCTAACACTGTAAGTGGGCCTCCTGCACTCCTGGAGCTGAGGGTATTTGTGCATTTCTTTGCCCTGTGTCTGAACTCTAATCTGTTGCCATGAGAGCTTTTTTTCTATGTTGCGCTGCTGTTACAGCATTCATGACCAGACCTCCTTCCTGCCATGGATGATGGGGCTGTTTTCCAGGTCCAAGAGTACCGAGAGGCCCTGGAGGGAATACTGATTAGAGGCAAGAATGGGATCCGCCTGGTGCCAGAACTCTACGCTGTCCCGCCTAACAAGGTAACCCAGTGCACTGCTTATCTAGAAATAAGTGACTCACTGTTTGGCCTGTTGGTATTCTTTATCCCCTTTTTTGATCTAATGAATACTTTTTCTCCAAACATGGTTTCAGAAGCCTTAGGTAGGCTGGGCACGGTGGCTCACGCCTGTAATCCCAGCACTTTGGGAGGCTGAGGTGGATGGATTACTTGTGGTCAGGAGTTTGAGACCAGCCTGGCTGACGTGGCAAAACCCCATCCCTACTAAAAGAAAAAAAAAACTTAGCCAGGCATGGTGGCACATGCCTGTGGTCCCAGCTACTCGGGAGGCTAAAGCAGGAGAATCACTTGAACCCGAGAGGTGGAGGTTGCAGTGAGCCGAGATCACACCACTGCACTCCAGCCTGGGCTATAGAACAAGACTCCATCTCAAAAAAAAAAAAAAAAAAAAAAAAGCCTTAGGTAGTGTCCTGTCTATCCCAAGGAATCATGGCTTTGGAAAAATATGTGGAACATGCTTGATCACGGGGAGACAGCAGTTGAAGACCTTCAAATGATACCTGTCCCTCCCTCAGCCCTGACACAGGCTCTCTAAAGAGCGTAAACCTCTGTTGTACACTGTGTTCTTACACACTTCCACAGACGAAGCCCAATGTGCAGGGGTATTGAGAATCTCTTCCTTTGATTCAAGCAGTTTGCAAGCTAGAGTTTGAGAATCAGTTAGAAGCCATTCTACATCAGGGAGAGAGAAACAGTCTAGTTCCAAGAAAATGCCCAAACATAGTTTTATTCTATCAAGTTTCCTAAATTGGGTCGTGATGGACCTATTATCTTGGCAGGAAGATTTGTCTGTCAGTATCTCATGGTTAGAAGAGAAGAATTCTTGGTTCCAGGCTGTCCCTTGGATGCTTTTGGTGCCTCAGGGCTTGATTATTGTGTTTGTGGGATGAAAAGCCCTTCAGAGGGCTGTGTCTTCCCCAAAATCGCCAGGACCTGGAGGAAGTGGTAAGCCAGCAGAGGCCTGGCATACAGCGACTTGGGTTTAGGTGTTCTGTGGTTGAATCAGGCCCCCACACACATGGCCACAGGACTGGCATGGCCTTTTAAAGTGTCTGCCTCAGCTCAGAGAGGCTGTGGAACCTGTCAGAGCTCACACAGCACTGGGCTCCACCCTGGGGCCAAGAAGACCCCAGATTCAGGGCCTTGCCGCCACCCCACACTGCCTCCTAATAGGTGGTCCATTTCTGTGTAATGGAAGTATCTACACAGTGGATGCTCTCACCAGGCTTCTGAAAGCAATAGTATAGTGGGCTTCTGTATTTTTCCATAGAAAATAAATTTTAAAGGAATCTGATACTTGATCCTCACGGCAAAAAAGGTACCACCGTGTATCACTTTGGGCCGTATTTCCATCTAAAAGGAACTATTCTGTGTTAGATCACTGGACCAGTTAAACCAAGTAGAAAATCAAAGGAAGGAGTTTCCATGAGAAGTAGAATGTGTCCTTGCCGGAAGCATTCAGTTTTTTGCATTTATATCAGCCCATCTGGTTCACTGGGTCGCTTGAGGTGGCTGCTTGCTCCAGGTGGGCTCGCCAAGCCCCACCAGCCTGGACCCTTAGCCCTGAGCTCCGGAATGTTGATGGCCCCTCATCCCAACATGAACCACGTCATCCAAACTCTCAGGACTGATTTTGTTCTGGGGTTAAGGGCCAGACTTTGGAGAGGAACTAGTTTTCCCTCACTCTGCAGATCAGTCTACGGAGCCTGCTAGGGCTGTGTTCCCTCTAAGCGTCCTCAGCCTAGATCCCCTGCAAATAAATATATTCCTTTTAGTACACATACTGCAGTATGTGGGTTGGGGCGGGGCTGGCAGTGGGGACTGGTACCTTCTAGCAGCTACATGTTCATATCCCGCTTCAGGTCGCTCCTTTCCCAGTACTGAGGTATTCAGGAAAACAGAATTGGTAATGAGAAGTCGTTTGGAACCTGGAAGCAGAGCAAGGGAAAATAAATGCCTTCAGGGTGATTTTACTTATTCTGTGGTAGAGAAGAGCCGTCCATTATACTAGATGGACGTGTTACTTACTCTGGTAAATGCCAGGTATTAAGAGCTACCCTTTTCTTTCTTGCTGATGAGCAGTGCTGACTACACATTGAAAAAATTACTCTGCGACTTTCTCTCTTCTAAACTCCACACTGACCTTTGGGTTTCTGCTTGTCATTACAATGTCCTCAGCATGTTTACGCTGGTGTGCTAGGCACCGATTTTGTACACTCTTTGACACTGATTGCATTTTGTGTTGGCTCCTTCCAGATGTCAGCTGGGAAGGTTCATCAGTCACATCAATAACATGTAGAGACCACAGGGAAGGATTTCTGGACACAGGGCCACCACAGGCCCATGTGGCACCTGTGTGCAAATTAGATAAAGGGCCTCAGGGTAGCCGCAGCCCTGGGCCAAGGTGGCATGCAGCTTAGATGTGAGCCCCACTCATTTCTTCAGCTGCACGTGCTTGCGCAGGGCACCACAAGGCCCTCCGTGGACAACTGGAGACCAATGAAAGTGTCCCCGCAAACATGGATTGAGCAGCCGCTCCATGTCAGGCACCAGGCTACCTACGAGGGCACAAGGGTGGCTACAGCGCCAGCTCTGTCCCTGTGAGCTTGCAGGTTAGCGGGGGCCAGAAAAGCTGGTCCATGAGATGGAGGGCAGCCACAGCAGAGGCAGCAGCAAAAGCATGGCACCTTTGAGGACCTATGGGCCGTTCGGAAGGACCAGTGTGCAGAGAGGCAGAGAGGGACACCTCCATGAAGGGCAGGAGGTGTCTCGTGGGTGGGAGGAGTGCAAAACCAGGCTGTCTTGTAGACTGGACACCTTGTCTGCTCTCTATTGAATATTTCTCATTCTAGATACCTGCAGTCTTTTTTTTTTTTTTTTTTTTTTTTGAGACAGTCTTTACTCTGTTGCCCAGGCTGGAGTGCACTGGTGCAATCTCGGCTCACTCAACCTCTGCCTCCCCAGGTTCAAGTGATTCTCCTGCTTCAGCCTCCTGAGTAGCTGGGATGACAGGCATTCGCCACTATGCCTGACTAATTTTTGTATTTTTGGTGGAGACGGGGTTTCGCCATGTTGGGTAGGCTGGTCTCGAACTCTTGGCCTCAGGTGATCTGCCCACCTCAACCTCCCAAAGTGCTGGGATTACAGGCGTGCACCACCATGCCCGACCTTTCAGTCTTTCTTAACACGACTTACATTTCAAATAGTTTTAACATACTACCTGATTATCATACAAGTAATTCTGTACACTACAAAACATCTAGGATTCTGTAGAAAGAAGAAAATGTTATCTCTAATTCTACCACCCAAAGATTATGACATTTTGGAGAATCTCCTTCCACACTATTATCCTATTGGATTATTTGATCCCTAATGACATTTAATTCTGTTCAGTTCATGCACTTAAGTTTTTCTTAATGTTTACCCTATTGAAAACATTTAAAATATAACTATGTTAATAACATCATTGATTGGCCAGGCGCGGTGGCTCACGCCTGTAATCCCAGCACTTTGGGAGGCCGAGGCAGGTGGGTCACAAGATCAGGAGATCAAGACATCAAGACCATCCTGGCTAACACGGTGAAACCCTGTCTCTACTAAAAATAACAAAAAATTAGCCGGGCGTGGTGGCAGGCGCCTGTAGTCCCAGCTGCTCGGGAGGCTGAGGCAGGAGAATGGCATGAACCCGGGAGGCAGAGCTTGCAGTAAGCCGAGATCGCACCACTGTACTCCAGTCTGGGAGACACAGCAATACTCCGTCTCAAAAAAAAAAAAAAAACATCATTGATTAATCTGCAAGCAGAAGATGAGTCCCCTCATGGTGTGATGTTCCCCTTGGGAGAAGAATATTTCCTATTTCCTTTGGTTGACTTACGTTTTCTGGAAGAAAAAAAGTGGTCACTGACATTACCCCCAACCAATGATGTGATGACTTAAATGTCTAAGTCCAGCATGGAGTTTAGAAGAGAGAAAGTTGCAGACTAGCTTACAATGCACAGCCAGCCCTGTCCTCCAGAAAGAACACCAACGTTTATTTTGCTGAGACAGAAGCCCCCCAGTGGGTTCAGCTTTTTGAGGCCCTGAAGGAGGGGTTGTAGGCTAGTAGTCCAAGTGTTTTTCCTCAGTAAATAGTGCCACCTTCTGGTAATTCTCTTGCATTAGGCGCACAGTTGATAAACCCCTAGGGATGGCTCCAGCGATGCACCACCACAGCTGGAGGCTGATGTTTTCCATCATTTCACCCATCAGGCAGCCAAATGTAAGCATGAGCCATGAGAGTTCTCATGGCCAGAGCCATGCACAAAGCAGGCAGGCCAAGCATCCAGTGCTGGTGGCGTTGCGTGTGCCTATAGGAAGAGCGCTTGTCCGGAACCAGGCCGCAATTTGACTTCCACCTCCGCTGCTTTATAGCCTTGCAGCCCTGAGGAAGGGGCTTGCTCCCCAGCCTCCAGGCGCCTGCACAGAATTGGCCTGGAGGATGAGTACCACTTCGTAAATCCTCAGCGCACTTCCCAGGGTCAGGTATTGTGACCATTTTATCCTCTGACTTTCTGACTTTGGATTTGTCTCTCTTTCCAGGTAGATGAAGAGTACAAGAATCCTCACACGGTAGACCGAGTTCCTATGGGGAAGGTCCCTCATCTGTGGGGCCAATCCTTGTACATCCTCAGCTCGCTGTTGGCAGAGGTAGGGGGCTTAGTGGCCTCACAGACTGGAAACCATGTGATTGGAGGTGCAGGGAACCCCGGAAGGGCATAGGGACTCTCTGCCAGGGGTGCATGTGGATGTCTTTTGCATCTTCATGCGTTTAAGGTCAACTGGACCGTGTTGGCTCCGGGGCTTGACTCCTGGCCTTGACTTCCGGCCTTGTGTGTCCGTATTTCCATTAAACCAGCTCAGGTCCATGAGGGCCCAGCACTCCACTTCATCCCCTGCCAGCATTCCTCCTCTGTGGCTAGAATCTGTTCCAGTTGATGGTCAGAGGAGCTGGAAGCTTCTCGGCCAGGATTGTTAGCACATCTGATCCTAGAAGATAAAAGATTTGGGAAACGACTAGATTGGCCCCTAGCTGCCCCTGCCCCAGTCCTAGGCGCAGGAAGCACAAGGACCACAGATTTCTACAGAAAGAGGCGGTGGGCCGGATTTTCTCTGGTGAATTTTGTGTCAGGTGTTCCCCCGGACAACCCGCAGCACCCTTGCTTCTGCAGACAACTGCCTCTTGACTCCTTTCTTTTTGTTCAGCATTGACTTGTCCCCAGGCTTTTGTTTCAATATGCAAATACTTTGGAGCCACCTCAAATGAATCTCCCAGTCCTCAGTGTGAGTGACCTTGTCAGATGGGCTGTTGTTCCTGAGAGGGTCCTGCCCAGCTGAGGGCTTGGGCTGGACCCCGAGGAGGCAGGAAGGGGAAGGAGCCCAGGGAAGGGCTGAGGGGCTGCCAGGCTCTAGTAAAGGCAGAAGGGGCGGTGGGTCAGCATGCCACCGGGTTCCTAGAGTGTCAAAGCCCAGGATGAAAGGTACCACTGTGGAAGCAGCCCTCAGGAACTCTGCCTGCCGAGCTGGAGCAGTTGTTTTACAGGTACCTCAAGACTCCCCAGTGTCATGGTCATGTCCTTGGAGTAGGGGCTGTGTCTTCCACTCCTGTCTTTATCAGTAGGGAAAATGCATATATCTCCTTTGAAAGCCAGCCCTGTCTCTCACTAGTTCTCTGACTCTGTGCAGATCTCTAATCTCTTTGGGCTTCGGTTTCCTCATGTGTAAAATGAAAAGGTTGGACTTGATCATCTCTGCGATAGCTTGCAGCTCTGATTTCTGTATCAGTGAGATGGGAAACGAGTAACTCCCCTCCCCTGCTTTCTCCTCTCTGATGTAAAGGCTTTCTCTGGGCCCAGCACTAGGTCCAGTTCCTCCTCAGAACTCCCAGAACACCTTGATCTTCTCTCTCAGGGCTTGGATCATTTGTACAAAGTGCAAGGAGGTACATATTCAAAGAGAATACTTTGCAAGGGAGTGGGGGTGGGGGGACCAAGTCCCCACTCAGCCACTTCCCTTGGTCATTACCTTGGTTTCCCCACCTGTACAGTGGTGGTGGTAGTGTGGGGGCCAAGGTGTTCCCCTAAAGGTTTGATGAAAAATCACGACATGAGGCAGATTGATTAATAAGGAAAAAGGGCATGCAGATGTACTCAACATGTATACACAGGAGCCTTCAGAATGAAGACCCCAAGATCTAGGGGAAATTTTCCATTTTTATGCATAGTTTCAACAAAATATGGACAGCTGTGTAGAAATGTGATTAGACAAAAAGGGCCTGATCGAATGCTAATGGACCAAGTAGGGAAACCCAGCGAGGCCTTTCTGTGCGGAGCTCCTTACTTCTGGGGCTGTGGCAGGACCCTCCCTGAACTGGGGCCCTTATGACCTACAGCCAAACAAGGTATGTCAGGGAATTTTTTATGGCCAGTTTTTACAGAGAATATTTTTAGGTTTTGTGGCTGGCTTGGGGAAAAAGGATTCTGGTTTCTATGCCTGCCTTGGGGAAGAAGGATTCTAGTTTCTGTGGTGCCTCCAGAAGAATGGACTGAGAGAGGGAGGCAGGAGAAGGTCAGAGGAAAACTTTTGCTACTGAGGCTGCTGCTGAGGTCTTCGTTTTGGGGATGTTGTTTTCTGAGCCCCAAAAGTAGTACTTACCTGTCAGGAGGCATAAATGTGACAGTGCACATACAGTGGCTCAACACAACGCCTGGCATGTTACTGAGAGCTCAGAAAGTATTGGTTATCATTCTTTTTGCTCATACAAGATGGTGGCATATTCGACGAGCCCTAGAGAGCTAGGTGCAAAAATGCAATGTTTATCAGTGGCAATTTGAATGACGTTACTCTGTTTCACAGAAAATAAGCAATTGACTCGAAAAAATATAAAGAAAAAAGTCTTGACTATGTTGAGCCCCAAAATATTTCATTTTCACACTTCAGGTTAAGATGAAATCTTAGTTAATCAATATTTCATGGTGTTAATAATGCTCCTCTTTTCCATAGGGATTCCTTGCCACTGGTGAAATCGATCCCTTAAATAGAAGATTTTCCACTTCAGTCAAACCTGATGTTGTAGTACAAGGTTTGTGAGCGTGTTTACTGTTCATATTTAACCTTGTAAAACCAATGTTATTTTAATTCAGATGGTTGCCTAGTTTCTTATTTAATTTTTTTAAAGTGTGTATGTGCCTATGCTTTAGCAGGTAGCAGTTCTGTGAGATGCGTTATATAACTCAGTGGCTCCCAAAGGCAACAGAATTCTTCCCAACCACAAAACGACTTTCTACAAAGCAATTGTTTTCTTGAATATAAACCTTGATTGCAACTGGGGCACAAGTGGTTCATTGCTTATCATTTTTCATCATCGTTATTCTTTGAAAAATAGAGCCTAAGTCTGGTGAAAACTCAGAATCCAACTGAGGGTCATTCATTCCTTCCTTGGAGTCCTGACGTCTTTCTGTCTTTCACCTGTGTCCACCTTTCCTCTCCAGCCAGCCCTTCTGGAGAGGGAGGAAACCAGCCCGGGCTGCTGCTGCCCTCTGCCTAGCCAAGTGATTTCACGCTTCTGTGCCTCAGGGTGCCAGGACTTGAGCTCCCTCACTGGGGCTTCCTAAGATGTACTGAGGCTGCAGTGGGGAAAGTGCTTGCTGTAGTGCCTTGGCCTGTGGTGTGTGCCCGGGTGGAGCAGTTCTCTTCCTACCTTCCCTCTTAGGGAGGACCTGGCAGTCCAGTAACATTCTGTGCCCCGTAGAGCGCACCAGCTAATGCCATAGCACGTTGTGTGTATGCCGTATTGCCCCCGAGGCTGTACATTTCTTAATGACAAGGTCCATATCATTCTTGCAGTTTCTATGTTGATTGGCACATACGCACCCATATGTTGAAAACAGTGATTGAACAAATGACAAGCATTTCTGTGTGGCCACTGGCTCATTTTGCTTTGGGAATTCATGCTGTGGTGAGATGAGCTGATATCACCCAGTCAATAGAGCCATGAGATACACCTGTCACAGCATTCTGATTAGGTAAAGTTTGTGATGATCATCATCTCCACATTACACACGAGGCTTAGAAGTTAACCCGCTCCCTTAAGGACCCACAGCTGGCAGCTGCAGGTGTGAACCCATTCCTGCCTTCCAGGTGGACTGATCCAGCTGGACTCCATTGTCCCTGCTCTAAGCCAGAGCATGTCCTGCTAATTCTTCCCTTGAATCTATTAAGACCGTTTTTCCAGCTGCAGTCTGGGACACTTTAATGGGTGTTGACCAGCATTTCTTTAATAGAACAGTGTAGAAATTCTCAGAAGGGCAGGCACAGAGTAGGGGAAGTGCAGTTTCAGAAACTTTGCCACATCCAGCTGCACAGATCATGAGGCTCCCAGGTCTCCCCCAAAACCACTGCACTAAAGGAGTTACTCCTACAGAGAGTGGCTGCTGGCATTTCGATAAATGTGGATTCAAGTCATGCCTGTCATTGGAAGCTTTAGAAGAGACAGGTGTTAAGGGAAGCCACCCAGCCAGCCCTGCATGGCTGATGTTCCCATTTCCGGAGGGCCTGGGAGTTGAGGTTTCAGTCCACGTGCAGCTGTAACTGGCCAGTTGAGCATGCAAGGCTTCCCTGGGGGCTTGTTGTGAAGGTCAGATGAGATAATGGATGTTAAAATACTTGAAAAGGCATCAAGTGCTATGTAAATATAAAGAGGTGACACTCAGCTCTCAACTGCATGTGTGTGTATTGTACATTCCGGCCCCACCAGCCTGTGAGTACAGTGATTGTACGTAACAGTAGTCAATCCTGCACTGCCCTGAGCCTCTCCAGCTCCCAGAGGACTCCGCCGCAGCTGGACATGGCACCAACCTTTCTCCCTGTGGCCGTGCTCCCCTTTTCCAGTCCCGTCCCTGTACTCCTTCCCTTTGCCACAGCACTGTCCCTTCTTGGAAGGCCAGCGGTACTAGTACAGCAGGTGCAGCCTAGCCGATCCTGGGTGGTCCCTAGCGACGGCCTCCCTCCTCCATGGGCCGCCAGGTCCCAGGCACAGTCAGCTCCCTGCCTGCTGGAGAGCTAGGTGCCCAGGCTCTCCCACCAGAGATGGGGCCCAGGCCAGCCCTGGGGTGCTTTTTCCCCACCAGTGGGGCCCTGTGTGGGAGTTCTGAATGGGCCAGGCTGCTCCACTACCACCAGTGTCCCCACTCACAGACCCATTTTACTTTCTCTAGAGGGAAGGATGTCCCCTCAGTCAGAGCATCCCCTGCCAGTAGGCGCACCCATCTTACTCTTCTTTTCCCCCGTCCTTTGGGAGCAGGGGCACAGGCTTCTGGCATCCCGTAAGTGGAGCTGTTTCCACTCCTGACCCTGCACAAAAAGGGACACCAGGCAGGTTTAGAATAGATGCAGACCCAGAGAGAGGCAAGACATTACTTGAGATGGGGCATTTTGGCTTGGGACTTATTGAGGACAATTTCTAGAAGTCTCCTGTCAGACTGTCTCGCACATTGAAGGTACTTGGTAAATAGGCATCAAGGTCGTTGAGGGGTGGCAAGGACAGAAGGGGGAGGAGCAGCAGGATGAACACTGTCGTTTCCAGAGCCAGTCATTGCATGGAAGAGCATGCTAATGTGTATGCCAGCAGGCAGAAGGGGGCAGTAAGGAACACGCGTCCGTGTGAAGAGATAAGAGTCATAAGCTAACGCTCATTCTGTGTTCTTGTTCACAGTTACTGTTTTGGCAGAAAACAATCACATTAAGGACTTGTTGAGGAAACACGGGGTGAGCGTCCAGAGTATCGCGGACATTCATCCAATTCAAGTTCAGCCGGGCCGGATTCTTAGTCACATATATGCCAAGCTTGGTAGGTTTGGGGAAATTACCTGGGCCTTTTTGGCATGGGGGCATCTCGGTTCTAGATTTGGGGTCTGAGGGAGACTGTGATACACATAAGTTCTAAAGACTTGGACAAAATACTAAAGCAGGCAGTTCCACCGCTTCGATGTGAAGAGGAACGGGCGAACCAGCACGTTCTCACACCCGTTCAGTGGGCACCGTCGCAGGTGGCCAAGCATTCACTGGATCTGGTGTAAAGTAAGGAGCCACCTTGGAGAATTTACAATTGGAAAAGTCATTTGTGTCTTGATAATGTTTCTCATATTTACCTTTAGTATCAGAAAATGCTTATTTACACATTAAAATGGGAGGAGGTTCTCTATGCTTTTTCTAGAATCTGACTTTGTTTACTATTATGGCTCAATACTAAATAAATTAAAAGTAAACGTTCTATAGTCCTTTTAGTAGTTTTATTCCATGCAGTTCCGACCAGGTACTGTTCATATACATTCATGAAAAAAAGAGGGGTGGGATTTGTTTTAATATGCGCTCCGTGCCATTTTAAAGGAGGATGATGGCAGTAGAAAAACCAAGCCCCAAAGTGGGTTGTCTAATCTAGAAATAAGCTCAGTCTTATCCTGAGTTGCCTGCATTACTTGTTACCATATTTCCTCTAACTCCGATTTCTCTTCTACTTTTCAAACAGGACGAAATAAGAATATGAATTTGAGTGGGCGACCGTATCGACATATTGGTGTCCTTGGAACCTCTAAACTATATGTGATTAGGAACCAAATCTTTACTTTTACACCCCAGGTGAGGAGAGCAGGCCAACGAGCATCTTTTTTTTATTAAGTTCTCTTTGCTGTCTGGTAAGCTTTTTTCCTGTGCATATGACAGAACTCTGCATGCGTAGGTTCAAATAGAGACATATGAAATGACACCCAGTGCCTAGTACGAGTCTGCCCGTAGTAGGTGCTCAGTAAATGCTGATTGAGACAGGTGTGCCATCACTTCCGGTCATGAATATTAGTGAAATTCAGACTGCTTTAGAAGTTTGCTGTTGACATGTTGTCACTTGACTCACAGCCCTTGTGCCCCTAATCACAATCATCTCTGACCCTTTGCAAGCTGTCAGACCTTCTGCGTAACACACAGCCAGGCTGATTTTCTGGGCCCACCCCCACTTACCGGGCTACTGAGTATACTGATTATGGAACTTATCTACAGAGCTTTGGTTTCCAAAGAAAACTAGTCCTGTGGAAGTCCATAAAAAATGTTTTTCACCCATTTGGGCAGCTAGAAAGACCAACAGTGGGATCGCTTTGGCAGCGTGGGGCACAGCCCCCACTTACCTGGGCACAGGGCTGGTCATGGGGTCTTGGGTCAAGCTTCTGTTTCATCCTAGCCCCTGCTGCTCACTGAAGTCTTGCGAGCTATTTCCCTTAGTGACAAATTGCAGTCCAGAGCTAAGCATGCACTAGTCCAGAGGCCAAGAGAACAATTTGATTTGTTCTCAACATCAGGCAGCAGTGTCTTTAGTTGACATTAACCAAAGCGATCAATCAGGTAAACAGAGCGTCCACCTCTCACCTGCTCATAGTGCCCCCACTTGGAAAGCATTTTCGAACCCGTAGCCCTGGAAGGAGCAGGAATTAAGGAGTTATTGATTTGCTTTCAGAGACAGCGGTGTTGGGCAAGATGCTTAAATCCCCATCTGAGGAGCCGAAAATAAATCTAGCAGTGCACCTCTCCCTTCTGCACTATGGCGACAGCTCACAGGCAGGCAGCAGACTGATTTGTCTGATCTTGAGCAGGGCAGCCCCATGGCTGGGTGGATTGAAACCAGTACTGAGCCTCTTGCCTGGTAATAAAACCCCAGGATTAGTGCTGAGCTGAGTTGTCAGCTGGTGTTTCCAGGTAAACAAAGGGTGGCCGTTTACCCAGCCTCTTCTGACTTTCAGTTCACCGACCAGCATCACTTCTACCTGGCCCTCGACAATGAGATGATCGTGGAGATGCTAAGGATCGAGCTGGCCTACCTGTGCACCTGCTGGAGGATGACGGGCAGACCCACGCTCACCTTCCCCATCAGCCGCACCATGCTTAGTAACTCCAGGGATTTCAGCAGGCTCCCTCCTGCCCCAGGGGTGGTTTGGGCTCTTACAAATGTTTGAAATGGCTCCCATGGCCAGAACGAAGCACTGAAGGGGCTTCTTAGCAGTTTGGTTTCTTATCTCGGGAATCTTCTATGCCAGAAATATTTTAATTAGATGGTGTTGATGAAAATGTTTCAGTGCATAACAGGGGGAAAAAAAAGTCTTCCCAGACTAAACTAATTCATCACTTTTTTTCCTTAGCAAATGATGGCTCAGACATTCATTCTGCTGTGCTTTCCACAATTAGAAAACTAGAGGATGGATATTTTGGAGGAGCCAGGTAATTTGTGATTTAAAAAAAAAAAATAAGAGTAGCACTGACCTTTCTTAAAGTCCTTTGCTGCCCTTGTCCCGTTTTTCATATTGATTGTTGAACCTAAAAGCATGCAGTTTTAGAGTAAGCAGGAAGGTAACACTTCTCTAATCCAGTCTCCCATGTGAAACTTGGCTCATCTCTGAAACAGCACGTGGCTGGTATCTTTTAAGCTTTACTTGCACCAGGAGGCCTCAGACATAGGGAGGTGAACCATCAAGTCCCTCTGAAACGTCTGTTCTTGGAACGCATGTATGGAATTCTGTGTGTGTTTCTGTTAAAAGGTGTGGAAAGAAATACTCAGTGCCTGGGATCCGGCAGGTGCCCAATAAATGCTCCTTGCACTGACTTGAATATGCTGTCACCTTAAGATTCATTTGTAGGACTTGGCAAATTCCTTAGAGCCCTTAGAGCAGAGCACCTGAATGAGTCTGCGTAGGTCACTGTCCGCTCACCCCTGTGGAATGAGCCCCCTTCTGGTTTACAGACCCCAAGTAGGGCAGACGCACCCAGGCATTATGCTTAAGCATCTTGAGTGATACAGGGCTTGCCCTCCAGCAATACTGCTTCCATTTTTGTGCCCTCTGCTGTTACAAGGCAGAGGGCTTCTCTGTAGTGTCTATTCTCTCATCTCCCTCTACCCCCTAGGATATACCAGAAGGGCCCCAAGAGAACACTGTGGACCAGGCACGGGGGCTCACACTATAATCCCAGCACTTTGGGAGGCTGAGGCAGGCAGATCACCTGAGGTCAGAAGTTTGAGACCAGCCTGGCCAACATAGCAAAACCCTGTCTCTACTAAAAATACAAA
>NC_045456.1:4599214-4626200 GCF_002776525.5 Piliocolobus tephrosceles
GCTCACTGCAAGCTCCGCCTCCCGGGTTCACGCCATTCTCCTGCCTCAGCCTCCCGAGTAGCTGGGACTATAGGCGCCCGCCACCTCGCCCGGCTAGTTCTTTTGTATTTTTTAGTAGAGATGGGGTTTCACTGTGTTAGCCAGGATGGTCTCGATCTCCTGACCTCGTGATCTGCCCGTCTCGGCCTCCCAAAGTGCTGGGATTACAGGCTTGAGCCACTGCGCCCGGCCCAGAGCCGCTTTCTAAGACACTCGAGTTCAGTGTCGTGATGGTAAGATGATGGCATTTATTAGATGTGAATAATAGGGAAACAGGTAATTTAGGAATTGAATATGGTTATTAACTCTTACCATCGGTATCTTCGGAGTTACTCCTGTCTCATTCGATAGCAGGGAGTCCAATGTGTTTGCTACAGTGGATGGGCATTAAATGCCCACTGACAGGCCCTGCAGAGCCAGGCCTGGGGGCACACATTGGAGACAGAGACCACAGACACCCAGCCCTGCCTGAGTTGCTTAGTCTGGGGTCTAGGTATGAATTTTTCAAATCAAGGGCAACATGGGTCATAAAGTTAAGGTAAATGTACGATCTGATTGGCAGTGTCTCCTCCCCACCCCCCATTGTCTTTGCCAATCTCTTTTGCGCTCTGCCTCTCACCCTTCCTCCTACCTGCGAAGGCCTGCACGGACCTGCTGTCGCACCAGAAGCAGCTCACCGTAGGCCTGCCGCCCGAGCCCCGGGAGAAGATCATCTCCGCGTAAGTCGTCAGCCTTGGGGACCTCAGGTTTGCTGGGGAGCCATGGGGAAAACATCAGCACTTCCCAATGTTCGGAAGAGGGGCTTTTTAAAGACACTCTGTCACATGGATGCATCTAGCACAGAAAATAAGGGTGTTCCGTGGAGGGTGAGGAGGCACTGTCTCAAGATACCTCATCATGTTTGTGACACAATGCTCCTTCCTAGGCCCCTTCCCCCGGAGGAGCTCACAAAACTCATCTATGAGGCCAGCGGGCAGGACATCAGCATCGCCGTCCTCACGCAGGTCTGGGGCTGGTGTGGGAGGGGCCGGGCCACAGCCTTCCTCAGAGTGGAGGGGATCCTTCAGCCACTCACCCTGTCTCTGAAACCCCATCTCCGTGTGTGTCTGCCTCAGGAGATTGTGGTTTACCTGGCCATGTATGTCAGGGCGCAGCCCAGCCTCTTTGTGGAAATGCTGAGACTCCGGATTGGACTGATCATTCAGGTGATGGCCACGGAGCTGGCACGGAGCCTGAACTGCTCAGGTGAGATGCCCGCAGCTCCTGCAGCTCCTGCCGCACCCCACCCCAGCCACCAGGCCACGGCCTCCACTCTCAGGGGAAGCCCTACTTAGGTTATCTCGAACTCAGCATCCAAGCCTGTGGCAAGCTCAGGCTTTACCAGCTTCTCTCATTTAGATGGAACTCCCTTCCATGTGGCACAGAGCTGAAGTTCGTAAGTCAGGGAGAATGGGGCTCTGGTGATGTTTACCATTACAGCCTCAAAGGCGATGTGGAATCTTCCGCCCCGTACCTGACATCTAAGCTCCTTCCTGGATGCCCTTGCTATGAGATGTCACCCCTATTTTATAACATCTTCACGGGGAGAAACCCTACCAATTTGAATATAAAAATCCATCATGAGACATCCAACGTTGGGGATCAAACATTGTGAAAAATCATGTGTCTGAGAATTAAGCAGATTCATGATTTAAGCAGCAGCATTTAGAATCCCCACGAAACAGTGCATTTCAGCCCCAAAGCAATAGTGAGGTTCTCCTGAACAGGGGGACCTGCCATGGCATCTGCTGTCACCTCCCTCCCCACCCAGGTCCACCTGACCCTACCTTTACCCGCCACCAGCCCTGTGTCTGGGACACTTACAAGATATTTGTTTTTAGGAGAAGAGGCTTCTGAAAGTTTAATGAACCTCAGCCCTTTCGATATGAAAAATCTCCTGCACCATATTCTAAGTGGGAAAGAGTTTGGCGTTGAAAGAAGTGGTAAGTCCCATGCTCCTGTTAGTGTCTTCAGGGAGCTGCCTCCTTTACATGCAGCAGACATTAGAACCAGCGCTGTGGGGCATAGCGAATGTGGGAAGGGAAGGCTCCTACCTGAAGAAAATGGACAGAGTCCTAGGCTCAAGCTTCCTGCTTTGGGGGCTTTGGGACTCGCTCGCAGTGTGCTGGGTGAGCTTTTCTTGCCCAGGTTGGCACAGCATGTGGGTGTGGTATACCGCCTCCTGTAGCCGTAAGCGCCTGGTACCATCACTTATGCAAAAGTGTTGGCCAGGCATGGTGGCTCACGCCTGTAATCCCAGCATTTTGGGAGGCCGAGGTGGGCAGATCATGAGGTCAGGATTTCGAGACCAGCCTGACCAACGTGGTGAAACCCCATCTCTACTAAAAATACAAAAAAAATTAGGTGTGGTGGCGCACGCCTATAAGCCCAGGTACCCAGGAGGCTGAGGCAGGAGAATCACTTCAACCTGGCAGGCGGAGGTTGCAGTGAGCTGAGGTCGCGCCACTGCACTCCAGCCTGGGCGACAGAGCAAGACTCTGTCTCAAAAAAAAAAAAAAGTGTTAGAAGTGTGGGGGACCCCGAGTGCCAGGATGAAAGGGCTGTCCTTTCACACCACCTGAGCATCCTGGCCTTTGGGTAAAAACATTCTCAACCTGGCCTCACGTCACCCTCCACAGCGCGGGGAGGAGACCCCTCTGTGACCTCACAGCGTGCTCGAGCTCACTTATTTTGCTTTGTCCTGCCTCGCTCACTCTGTTTTCATCTGAACCGGAACCCTGCTTGCAGTGCTGGGAAACATAATCACCCAAGTCCTGGCGTGATTCTTGTTCTCAAATGTTCCCTAATTATAATTGAAGTAATTATCATTTCTCCTCCTCATAAAAAAGCTAAATGATTTGCAGGCACGTTGGTGAATTTATTTCATCAAGCCAAAGAAATGCACTGTGGGCTATCATTCCTTTTATTTAATAAGAAGGACATTGGGTACTTTGTATGTTTCCTGAGCATGTGCCGGCCGCAAACAAAGACGGCATCGTGCAATCAGATGTGTTTTGGTGGTTTTTCTCCTTTCCTGAAGGAGGGATACTCAAAATGCTTTTGCAAAAGTAATTTCCAGTTCTTCCCAAGGCAGAGTCCTTGAAATGGTAATGTATGAGATAAATATTTAATGTGTTCTGCTCATCATTACAGTATTCATGGCTTGACACAGATAATTACTAAAAATTTGTCATTAGATGTACAGCTATAGATATTATGAAACTAGGAGCTGAGTAATGTCATCTGAAAGCCATAAATATGTGTGATTGCAAGCAAGAACAGAAGACATGCTGTCTTTTTAACATATAACATCATTTGTTAGCTGTCGTTTGTAATTGTTCAATTTTTGTAAATTTAGGAAGCCCAAATAGGCTTAGAATTTTGATTAAATCCTGAGATGTTTGAGATAAATGTTTCCAGCGAACACCCACCCCGGACAGCCCCTCTTGTAGCTTCCTGGCCTTTGGTTTGGATAAAAACATTCTCAGCCCGGCCTCACATCACCCTCCACAGCGCAGGGAGGAGACCCCTCTGTGACCTCACAGCGTGCTCGAGCTCACTTATTTTGCTTTGTCCTGCCTCGCTCACTCTGTTTTCCACTTTGTCCTTCTGTTTTCCACTTTCCTGGGTCTGTCCTTCCTCTCCAGCTCATCACTGAGTCTCCCTTGTGGGCTCCTGCCTCTCTGCTGTCCTTTAAATGTTCTTGTCCCCAGGTTCCTTATTTGTCACTACTCCTGGACAGTGCCCTCCACTCCCATGGCTCCATTGGGGTCAGGTGTGATGGTGAGGCTTGCAGAGGATGCTGCCTGAGGAGGTGACCTTTGAGCTGGGCCTGGCTTGCCAGCACAGGCAGATGCCCAGTGCGGTGCAGGTGGCCGGGAGTTGAGGGGAAGCGGGGCTCCAATTGGTAGAGTTTCAGGTGATGCTGGGAGGACTGTTTGACCTTTGTCCTAAAGACAGCTAGACCTGGGAGGCTTTGGAGTGGGCAGTGATACGATCACACTTGCCTTTTCGAATGATTGCTGTGACCACAGCACAGAGGCCAGGCTTGTGGGAGGTGGGGCTGGGAACAGGTTTGAGTCCCAAGGCTGGTGCGATAGGTTGGGAGTGAGAGGTGGTGGCCTGATGCATTGCATCGGTGGCCCCTGGTTGCCTCCACCTCCAGCCCCTGGCAGCCTGACTTTCCTAGCACATCCCCCTCCAGCCCAAGGCCCTCCTCCAGCTGCCACCTTCATTTCATTTGGCACCTTGCCCGCAGGCCTGGGCATGGGCTCTCCTCCAGGCACTGCTGCGGCACTGAATTCTCCTGCATTCACACCTGCACCCGCTGCCCAGAGCCTGGCACCAGGAGGCCCCTCTGGATCACCCAGCCCATGGCCACAGCTGCCCGGGGTGCCAGCCCTTCAGGGGCCCGTAGCAGTTTTGTCATTTCCCGGGGGCATTCCAAGAGTCACACGGGACTGGGGACAGACCCCAGCAAGGTCCATGTGGGTCCTATACATTAGTCATGACGAACCCTTTAGAAAAATATTAATATAAATAGGATTGGGGATATCGTGACCAGTCAACACTCACCAGATCAAACTCCATGCGGTCATGAAACACGATATGATAGAATATTTAATGCCAGAGAGAGATATTCACAATATAATTACAAAAAGGCAGATCACAGAACCATACTTATGTCCACAGAATGTATGTATCCATCTCATGTTTCTATATCTATACGTATGTATGTGATGATTCTGTTTTGTTAAAAACATACACAGTCATAGGGAAAAAAAACTGGAAGGCTCATGACTAAAATATCAAGAGATGTTAGTTCTAGCTTCTGTAGTTCAGTGGTCTCAGTTTCCTACAAGGAAGGTGTGCTTTGGGGTTTTTTAAAATTTTTATTTATTTATTTATTTCTAATTAAATATAGATATGAGGTCTCACCATGCTGCCCAGGCTGGTCTCGAACTCCTGGGCTCAAGCAGTCTTCCCACCTTGGCCTCCCAAAGTGCTGGGATTACAGGTGTGAGCCAGCGTGCCTGGCCTCGGGTATGTTTTTTGTTTTGTTTTTGTTTTTGTTTTTGTTTCTTTGAGACGGAGTCTCGCTTTGTCACCTAGGCTGGAGTGCAGTGGCACCATCTCGGCTCACTGCAAGCTCCGCCTCCTGGGTTCACACCATTCTCCTGCCTCAGCCTCCGAGTAGCTGGGACTACAGACACGCACCACCACGCCTGGCTAATTTTTTGTATTTTTAGTAGAGACGGGGTTTCACCGTGTTAGCTAGGATGGTCTCGATCTCCTGACCTCGTGATCCGCCCGCCTCGGCCTCCCAAAGTGCTGAGATTACAGGCATGAGCCACCGCACCCAGCTGTTTTGTTTTGTTTTGTTTTTTGAGATGGAGTTTGGCTCTTGTTGCCCAGGCTGGGATGCAATGGCATGATCTCAGCTAACCGCAACCTCCGTCTCCCAGGTTCAAGGGATTCTCCTGCCTCGACCTCCCAAGTAGCTGGGATTAGAGGCATGTGCCACCACACCCAGCTAATTTTGTATTTTTAGTGGAGATGAGGTTTCTCCATGTTGGTCAGGCTGGTCTGGAACTCCCAACCTCAGGTGATCTGCCCGCCTCGCCCTCCCAAAATGCTGGAATTACAGGTGTGAGCCACCACACCCAGCCGGGTATTTTTTTTAGAATAATTTTTTACTTATCCAAAAGCAAGGCTGGGCATGGTGGTTCATGCCTGTAATCCCAGCACTTTGGGAGGCTGAGGCAGGCAGATCACTTGAGCCCAGGAGCTCAAGACCAGCCTAGGCAACATGGCAAAACCCTGTCTTCACAAAACATACAAAAATTAGCCAGGTGTGGTGGCACACGCCTGTGGTCCTAGCTACTTGGGAGGCTGAAGCAGAAGGATCTCTTGAGCCCAGGAGGCAGAGGTTGCAGGGAGCCAAGATCGCGCACTCCAGCCTCGGGAACAGAGCAAGACTCTGTCTCAAAAAAAATAAAAAAACATGACCGGGTGCGGCAGCTCACGCCTGTATTCCCAGCAGTTTGGGAGGCCGATGTGGGCGGATCACAACAAGGTCAGGAGTTTCAGACCAGCCTGGCCAATATGGTGACACCCCGTCTCTACTAAAAATACAGAAATTAGCTGGGTGTGATGGCGGGCGCCTGTAATCCCCGCTACTCAGGAGGCTGAGGTAGGAGAATTGCTTGAACCCAGGAGGCGGAGGTTGCAGTGAGCTGAGATCGCGCCACTGCACTCCAGCCTGGGTGACAGAGTGAGACTCCGTCTCGAAAAAAATACATATATTTCACCGTGTAAGGTGCTTCCTGGCCACTGTGTTGTAATGGTGCTTAAGTACTCTGCACATTGCCGTTTACTCCTTTAAGAGCTGAGTACTGCACCTGTGCTGCTCTCGGTGCTGCAGACACAGCGCTAGCCAAGCACAGAAGGCCTTCATTGTCAAGTAGCGAAGACAGGGGCAGATCCTCCCTCGGGGTGGATGCTGTAGAGTTCCTAAGAACCACATGTGTGTGTTTCCCACCCAGTGCGCCCTATCCACTCCTCCACATCCAGCCCTGCCATCTCCATCCACGAGGTGGGCCATACTGGAGTCACCAAAACTGAGAGGAGTGGCATTAACAGACTGAGGAGTGAAATGAAACAGGTAAGAACACTTTGGTGGCAGCGAGGGGCGAGTGGTGGTCTCCCTACCTGGGCTCACCCCAGAAAGTGACAGAAACCTAGGGCATGAGGCTGTAGTCCACTGTCTCGAGTGGGAGGTCCCTTCTGTCTGGGATCTGAACACACCCGTCCCCAGATAGATATCCCAGAGCCGCTCATGCGCACCCTCACCCACTCATCCTTAATGTGATGTTCTCATGAATGGTCCAGAAAATACCCTTGTCCATGTTTGCCTCTGTTCCTGAGAACCACTCTTTGGAGTGGGCCACAGCCATTGAAAAAGTAGAGTCATGCAAAAAGTCACCAAATCATCTATGTCCTTCAAATGAAATAGCAAGAGGGCTCCGGAAATAGACCAGAATGCCCATGATACTTGGATTCTCCACCAGCCACAGGGGTCTCTTTTCTTAGTTGACCTTTAATTCCTGGTAAAAAAAAAAATACTTTTGAACTGACCGCACAGGGCCGCAGCTCAGCATGGCATTCTTAACGTGCCAGGTGCTGTGCTAGGCCTTGCCCGGGATCCATGCTGGGAAAGAGTTTTCCTCTGACCATGAGAAATGCACTCGAATTTTCTACTCTATTTTAAATGCTGGTCGTGACCCACTAAATCGAGTCCATGATGCACTCATGGGTCACCGCCTGCGGTTTGATCAACACGGCCCTGGATTAAGAGAGGGCGATAGAAGAAGCACGTGTTCTTGACTCAAAGCTGGTTTTGATTTCCTGATGTATTTTTGCTTTCAGATGACTAGGCGGTTTAGTGCTGATGAACAGGTGACACCCCTTTGCCTTGTTCGTCCTTTACTTCCTGTTCTTTCTGGCTTGAATGTGGAAAGCAAGGCTGTGACTCCGCAGCTTGTGGATGTGTGGAGGGCGGCTCTACCCGGCAAATGGGCTGGGGCAGAGGCAGAGAGCAGGACTCAGGGCCAGAGAGATGACCTTGCCCCATGCCTTTACAAATAATCTGTTTCTCAAATTCTTGGGCTTTGTAGGGTACTTTGTGAAAGAGATCATCCAGGCTCTGCCTCAGTGGGAGTTTCTATTCAAAAAGAGGGAACTAAATAGGGGGAAATGCAGTCATTGGTTATATCAGTAGAAAGAATGCTGCTATTCCTCTCCTCAGATCGCCTGGGGGTACTTAACCCGGAAAGGAAAAACACATAAGGATGCTCTTCTTTTATATCACCCTGGTGACATATGTTCTCCTCCCCCCTCTGGAAAACTGGAGTCGCATTTCTAATATTTTGATGTGTATTACCACAAGATCCTAGAGGAGACGTCTTAATGACATGTAAAGGCCGATTCCACATGTTGTCCAGAGGTAAAACATGCTTTCTCTCTCCTAATTTATGCTGTTTCCAAGTAAGGAACCGGCTTTCCAAACATGTTCCCTTGCCAGCCACTCGGTGGCACCGTCCCTCTGTCCCCACATCCCGATGGCCTGACCGTGGGCGAATCTGAGTGGTTCCTTCTGCCTCCATTTCATGCTGTTCTTGCGTGTTACGGAGACGAAGTGATCACCTGTGTTCTTTGCTGGGCTTAGAGTCACCTAGCTAGTACAAACTTGTGTTTGGCCACTTATGTCAAGGAACATAGTCTTTGTTCAAAAAATGAAATAGGTGTTATGGTATTTTCAATTTCTAGTCTCTTTTGCAAGAATTCCGTGTAGATAGCACACTGTACCTTTGCAAATTAAGGGTACATTCTAGATTTTTAGATGAGGAAATACTTATTTGGCCAAAGGTATCAGCCTGATCATATTCGTTCACTTAATGAATATCTACGGAATGTCTGTTAGGTGCAGCATGTTAGTGTCAGCGTAGGTATTTGGTTCATCTGTAGATTTTCACAATTCTTAAAATATGAGCATTTCATGGCTGTGAGTTTGGAAAATAAATTGTGTCCTAACTTGATGATGCACCTTCCACATACGACGGGAACATTTAATATTTACGTTCAATGGCAAGAGTTCCTGTTTTTAAAAAGAGCAGTTAGCAAGTTTCATGTGGAGTCGAAGCCCAGAGTGGCGCTTGCAGGTGCCCCTGCACCTGAGCTTGCCTATGTATGTTGCTGTTGGACCTTCTCTGCGCCCGTATTCTCTGCTACTGCTTTCTGTGGGTGTTTCGGATGCTGCTCCATGACCCTCCTCTCTGCTGTGTCTCTTGGTGTCATTGCTGTCAACTGAGTGGATTCTTTTTGTTTTGTAGTTCTTTTCTGTGGGCCAGGCCACGTCCAGCAGTGTGCATTCCTCCAAGTCTGCGGTAACAGTGCCTCGGGATCATTGTGTCCGTCCCTGCTCCTCCTCGCGTCCTTCCTTGTGCTCCCACCTCATGCCTAACTTCTGAGGATTCGAGCAGGGCTGAAGTGTTTTCAGCGGGATGCTCACAGGCTCCTCCAACTGGAATTCTGAGGAGGGTAGAAAGGTGGCCCCAAAGTGCTTGCACTGAGCTTTGTTCTCTGCCTGTGCTCCTCAGCACAGTGTGGGTGAGGAGTGTCCTTCTCACCAATTCCCAGAGCTTCTGGAAACTTCGGGGCATTAGTTCCATGCCTCTTGATGGAGCCAGGATGGTGAACCCTTGCCCGCACGTGCCGACTAGCACTCTGCACCTGCCATGCCCCAGATCCCGTGTAGGGCTGGGATTGTGCTCACCGCAGAGCAGAGGCTGAGTCTTCCTCCTGCAACTGGAGGGCCCAGATCAGCTGAGTCATTGAGGAGTGCAGCTGTAATTACTTTTATTTGTGTCTAATTGTTGCCTTAAGTGGCAGTAATGAGCCCAATGGAATAACCCAGCCTAACTGCCTTTTCAAAATAAGATCTGTTGAAATCCAAGTGCTGCAGAAAGCAGAGCTCCGCCTCCTGCCCTGCTAGCACACTTCAGGATTTCACTTTAACCCTTTACATCTGACTGTGCGCATCGAGAAATCAAAGTGCCAGATAGTCCCAGGCAGAGAGATGTGTGAGCGTGACGGTTATCCCTTCTCGACCAGGTGGTCTCGCAGCTAGAAGCCCCGCAGGGCAAGACAGAAGGCTGAGAGCTTTGCTGCAGGGAGGGGATGGACCCCCCACCCGGAGCCCCCCCACCCGGCCGCGGGGAGCCTCTCAGACAGGGCTCCCCTCTGGAGCCTGAATCAGTCCAGCCAACGTTGAGGTGGGAGGGAGATGGCGCCCTCTTCCCTCACTTCAGCAAAGTCAGCCCCAGTTCAGAGGCAGCCATTGCCGCAAATTAAGATAAAGCCCAGTGCCAAGAACAGGGAAAGCAGGAAGTGGGACTGCAGAGGATGGGTGGATGGACCCTGATCTGCGAGGTCCCCACCATTAATTGTGGGCTTCACTGTTTGTCTTCCCTCCTGTCATGTGTTACCTTCTCTGTGGTTCCTGTCCTGTGGAAAGGTGACTGTCACTTCTCTGTGGCACTGCAGCAATGAAGTGGGCACTATGGAGTTTGTCTCCCTGGGCCACGGGTGCCTGCTCCGAGGGCCCGTTGTCATGCTCAAAGCTCTCCCACTGCAGTGGCACAGGCGCCACATGCGGGTGACAGCTGCCCCTTATGGACACTTAGCACGTGCCAGCTATGCCTCAGGGGCTTCTGTGTCTCCAAGTGGCGAAGGCTTCCAGGCAGCTCTCTAAAGGACGCCCAACTGTGTCCCCACTGTGCCGTCATCGGCACAGTCTCATGACTGAGGCCCAGAACCCGTGTTCATGGCAGGGCAAGACGGCCTGGGGTGTGTCCTTGGCATTGCTGGCATTGAGTGGGGATTAGTGCTCCGGCAGTCTGACCCCCGAGCCCGTGCCTGCCCTGCTCAGCCTCCTCCCTACGGGTTCTAGCTTTGGGGGCAGGACTGCCTCTTGGGGGGGCTGGGCGGAGTGCAACATGGAATGGAGTGATCGACCCAAAGCGTGCGAGTTATCTCCCATCAGGAAGCAAGCAAGGTGGACTGGAGGAACCGTGTTCCTCTCTGGCGAGTGGTGGGCTGGCATTTGTGCCTAGGTCGCAGGGCCACCCTTCGTGATGGCGCACTCTCCCAGGGGCACCTGCTGCGTGGCTTCTGAGGCCCCAAGCTGTCTGTCTTGCAGAGGTCCAGCACCCCGTCCTCGCCCACTGGCACGTCATCCTCAGACTCGGGAGGACATCACATCGGCTGGGGGGAGCGGCAGGGCCAGTGGCTGCGCAGGAGAAGGCTGGACGGGGCCATCAACAGGGTCCCCGTGGGATTCTACCAGAAGGTGTGGAAGATCCTCCAGAAGGTGAGCTCCTGGGGAAGTGAACCGTTCCCGTACTGCCCTGGCAAGGCATAGTGGCACCTCCAGGCAAGCGCACACACAGCCCTGAGGATGGCTTCTCTACCTCAGTGCTGTTGGCACTTGGGGCCGAGGCATTCTACACTAGGGGTCCTGTGCATGGTAGGATGTCCACAGCGTCCCTGGCCTCTCCCCCACCCCCATGTGACAACTAAAAGTGTCTCCAGGCATTATCAAATGTCCCGTGGGAGGCAGATCACCCTGGTTGAGAACCACAGCAAGTAAGACAAGGTGGCAGTCTAGGTTGTGGTTGTGTGGGACCAACTTGGACGTATTTTAGGAACACAGAAGAATGGGGAAAGGCTGGGAGGCTTCAGATGAAAACCCCGTAACACAGAGCAGCCCCCACAGGCCTGGAATGACAGTTCAGGAGGGGCCTGGAGTAGGCCAGCCCTCCAGCCTCCTGCACGTCCAGGCAGTAGTGTCCCTGCTGTTCAGCCACGTGACTGAGCCCCACCCTCCCAGGGTACCTGCTATGTTCAGTCCCAAAGTGTACAGAGGTGGAGAGCTTCCAGTGTGGCCCCAGGTCCTGTGTGCCCTGAAGGCACAATCTCTCTCTCTCTCACCCCCTGGGGCCCCCACTCCCCTCAGCCAGCCAGCTGTTGCGCTTCCCATCTGCCCGGGGCCATTCACATCTCCCCAGCGGTTGTCCTTGGGAACTGTGGTGCCTCTACCTGAGCGTAGGAGCACATCCCTGAGCACCTGTTTTCGAGGGGGCAGCATTTTTTGTACCCACACATTGTCTCCTTTCTGCATCGGTCCCAGAGTTTGTGCCGCTCCCTGGGCTGTACCAGGCCCTCCCTGTCTTTTCCCTTGAATGGAGGGACAGTATGCCTCGCTGAAAAGCTGTGCAAACCAGGACTTTTTCCCCCCAGAACTGTGTTTAAGTTCATTTCACAGTGGGAGAGGAGAAAACATGCCAGTGGCAGCATACAATAGCCCCCCTTCCCAAAGCCATGGCACCGCTTGCTCCAGGTTCTTTCTGTAACAAGGGTCCCTGTGCTTCATGGGGCCCAAGGTAGTCCTCACGGCCACCGCAGAGGACTCTGAGCAGCTGGACTCCCGGGACCCAGGCAGGAGCCTGCAGGGGCTCATGATGCTTATTTCATTTCCCGCCTCTCTCAAGCGGGTGGGAGTATCCAGTGCACCAGGGACGCTGCTGACCGGGGCACTGGGATTTAGAAGGTGGCCAGTTCGACTAGAACAAGCTGTTCCTAGAAAATTTCCCCACTCTTCCTGGGGCATCACATGTTTCCGCTTGGACTTCCTGGCCCAACACCAAGACACTTCTATTATGAAAAAGCATTTTGTGTTGAGCTGGCACTCGGTATTTATATAGATGGGTGTGCGTGTGCATGTGCTGGAGGCTTTTGTGATTGGTGCTTATTATAGAAATCTCAAAAATAGACGCCTGCAAAGGCACAGAAGCATCCCTTCCCCAGCAGGAGCCATGAAAATCCCCCTTTATCATGGCACCAAAGGGGACTTGCAGCCGCCAGGGCCCGGTTGCCAACTACAATGTGGAGCCTCCCGGGAGGACTCAGCAGCCCCCTAGGGCATTGTTCGGGGGAGAGCTGAAAGATGCCTGCTGGGTTCCCTAGAATTGTTCCGTCGCAAACACAGCCTGTGGGCAGCGAGAACAAGCTCTCTAAAAATAACTCTGACAGTCTGGCGTGTCCCAACCCTCATACGGGTTTCCAGGGCCGAGGGGGCTGTGTGTGCACATGCGTGTGCTTATCCCATTCTGGAATCTGACTGAAACGCTCTGTGTTCTGCCTCCAGTGCCACGGTCTCTCCATCGATGGTTACGTCCTCCCATCCTCGACGACCCGAGAGGTACGATGAGAAACACGCAGACGCGGGCCCCTCTGTGGGTTCACAGTAAGGGCTTCATTGCATGGACTCTGACCCCTGTTTGCTCCTTTCGGGCTCATTCTAACTGACAGGCCAGTTGTAGCTCTGAGCTGTCTAACCACTTCACCCTTACACTTGGCAAAATGTCTTTCCTGCATTTATAGGCATCAGCCTTTTTCTTCACCTGAGACTCAGCATTTCTGGGCTAGCAAGCTCTTTTCATTTGCCAGACAGCCCTTAGAACCCTGTTTAAAGAAAGGAGCCTATCTATCTCCATGCCCCCCTGGCCTGCACCACAGGCAGCCTTCTCGGCCCAACTAAAAGCAGTCATCGTCCCTAGGTGATTTGTCATTCTTTTTAACATGGATTTTTTTAGTCTTACCCCACCCAAAGCACCATGCTTTATGCTGGAAGGAATAATGAAGAGGAAAGAGAAACCAGAAATGGTCCCTGCTCCCTGGAAGCTGTAGTCAATGGTGGGGGAAGGGTAGATAAATCAGGCTAGGACAGGCTGACTGGCTCCTGGAGGCACACTCCAGCCTCCTGCGCTGAGGGCCACTGCCGGCAGGATCCAGAGAGTGGCCAGAAAAGGGGCAGCAGTGGCGCTGAGCCCCAAGCCCAGGCACTGCTACGGTCACCCTTGGTTACTTGGTGATAGGGCTGCATCTGTCCTCTCACTGGTGGTCGCCTGCCTGTCCCTTTGGTAGATGACCCCCCATGAGATCAAGTTTGCTGTCCATGTTGAATCGGTGCTGAACCGCGTGCCACAGCCTGAGTACCGGCAGCTGCTGGTGGAAGCCATCATGGTGCTGACGCTGCTCTCAGACACGGAGATGACCAGCATTGGGGGCATCATCCACGTGGACCAGATTGTGCAGATGGCCAGTCAGCTGTTCTTGCAGGATCAGGTGGGGGTGCTGGGGAGCCGGGTTGGCTGGCATTTATCTCTGTTGAGGCTGGAGATTCTGTGTCCAATAGGAAAGAATATACTCGAACCAAGAAAATGTCATCACAGATGGGAAAAAAATGTCAACCACTTGCTTAGAAAATGGTACAGTGGCCACTTGGGAAATCTCAAGACCTTTGGGGATGGATAGGCCTGTCTCAGTGCAAGTTTTCGTCCAAACACCACTTGCAACACATGTGACCCTGGGTGAACCCCTTTATCCTTTACGCAAAGTCAAGTTCAACAGAGTGGTCGTCGTCATAGGCAGGAGCTGCAGAGTAGGGTGCGTGATGACAGAGTGCAGTGTCCAGAGAGGTAGGGCATTCCCCCGGCAGCACTGGCTTCGTGCCCTCAGGAGGCCCAGGCCTCTAGAGCAACTCTCACCCTGCCCATGTTGACCCGCCGCCAACACGCAGAAGCGTGATGGGGAGCAGGGACTCTGCTCATTGTCCCCTCTGCCCTTACCTACTGCAGGTGTCGATTGGAGCCATAGACACCCTGGAGAAAGACCAAGCCACGGGAATCTGCCACTTCTTTTACGACAGCGCTCCGAGTGGGGCTTACGGGACAATGACCTACCTAACAAGAGCGGTGGCTTCTCATTTGCAGGAATTGTTGCCCAATTCGGGCTGCCAGATGCAATAGGCTCTCACCTGGAAACATGATCACGCTCTAAACCTGTCACGGGCCCCCTAGCCTTATTGGGAAGCTTCTGTCGCCCAAGATCCCCTGTGCTATCAGGAAAGCATGTCCCATCAGAAACACTCTCGGGGGGGCGATGGCAGCACTCACCCTGAAACTGATGTCTGTTGAAGCCACAGAGATAGAGCTGAGGATTCCTGTGCTCCCCGCCAAGGATCACCCCGGGATCATTTTCTAGGTTCATTTCTCTGGAACATTTGTCGTAGCATCTGGTCTCACGGACTCCGAGGAGGAATTGGAAATTGGTCTCTTTTGAGTGCAGAGGGAACCGAGGCGCCAGCTTAAATTGGCTCTTGCAGAGAGTTACAGAAATAGTTTCGATGAGCTAGTGACACATCCTAAAGATGCAGAGATCCTCCCGGCGGCAGTAGCCTTGACAAGGGCCACCTCTTCACAGGATGCAGTCTGTCTGTGCACCAAACTGTTCACCAAATAGAACGCTTGTGTCTCTCTCTGGAATTGGGGTTTCCTTGTGCCTCGCTTGCTTTCATAGCCTTCCATTTTATTGGCAACGGCTGCCTTCATGTAACATAATTCTCTATCCCCAAGGTTTAGAAAATTCCGCTTCATTCACCTTGGCTCATGGGCTTCTAGGGTTTTTATCCTGGCTGTCCATGAACTAGGGTTTTCTCCTGCCTTAGGAAAAATCCTGCATCTTCTGGAATCTAGGGGAAAAAAAAAAAAAAAGACAGCAAGGCTCCTCTTATAGCCAGGCAAGCAGTTGTTTTAGGGCTAGGCCTGTGGTCCCCGCTTGTGTGGGGTGAACGCCTCCCAGTGGATACTTTCCTCCCGTGGTCTGGGCGAGGTGTCATAGGGTGAGCACAAGTCAGCAGTGCCATGGAAATGAACAGGCATGTCTCCGCAGAAACAATGCTTCCCTCTGAAAAACAGAGCCAGGCGAGGAACCTGCACCCTCTTGGTAGAGGCACTTTGGTCTTCTGTCTCTCAGGTGGGTGCAGTCGGGGGCATCGATTGGAGGGGAGCAAGGTCGAGTCAGGCGTCAGGGTCTGGCAAATCTTTCGCCAATGTCTTAGCAATGGAGTTTCTCCGGGCATTGTCTTACCTTGGGGGAAGGAAACTAACCAAGGGGAAAACAGTTTCTGTAAATAATAAACCCTGAAAGACAAATGCTCACCTAGTGGCCAGGAGGTGCTCTCTCTCTGTTGAGAGCAATGGGCTAGATTGTGGTGGACTTTGCCTCTGAAACGGAGATGAGGCTATGGGATCATTTCCTCGTACATCTGTATGGAGATGCAGAGATCACGATGCCCTAGCTGCTTTGAGTGGGCATCATGATGCCCAGTGCCCCTCAGAGCCAAGATGCAGTACTGATGTTTATTCCTGAAGCAGAGGAGGGGCAGGTGGCCTCAGCTTCCTGGCAGAGTCTTCTTCGGGCTGAACCAAACCCTTTGCAGTCTAGAAGACTCTCAGCACTCCAATCTTTGTGTGCAGGCTCTGTCCACACGTCCCCCAAGGTAAGACAGTTCCGTGCCCTTGTTTCCATGTCTTCCAAACCATAATGCTCTACCCTGCAGAGGTGCAGAATAGTTAGGTAAAGGAAAATCCCCCGGAGTCTCTCCATATCTGCTACAGTGGGCTTATGCATTTCTTGCATTTGGGGGGCAGATCCCAGAGACAGACAGGGGGGCACATGAGCAGACATGGTGCCAGGCCCCTGACCCCTTGGGCCACCCTGTTCCCTCCTCAGCCCACAACAGCCACTGACCAGAGCAGCTCTTCCCTCGCAAGCCAGTTTGCTCCCTTTGCCCCTGAGGCTCCACAGGCTGCAGCCTCCGAGGTCTGGGGGTCGCATTTTCTTAGCCTTTGCACGTGTGTGTCTTTAAGACATGCCCGACAGAAACAAGAGTCTTGGAGATGACACGTAATTCACCTGCCCCGTGGATCATTTCAAACAGATGATAATGTGGGAAAGGTGTAAGAAGGTATAAATCATGAAAGTTGTTCTTGGAAGCAGCTCAAGAAGAGTTAGAACCCTCCAGAATGAGCCAGGTGCTAATTTAGAACAGTCACCTGCCTGCCAATGACGATGACGTGCTCAGCCACCCAGCCGCGGGCCGGGAGAGGAGCCATAATAAGCGATTCCACCAAGCCTTCCAGCCACTCCTTTGAAACCTCTTTAAAATGAAATCCCGAAATAGGACCGCATTTCCACAGGCATCAAGCTGTCAGCTTCAAAGGAGAACAGGCTTCTGAGGGCTGGCCCCTTCAGCAGGCAGCTGAGGCCCCCCTCCCCGAGGAGTGGAGATGTTTGAGGGCAGGGGGCCTGTCCTGACAGCACCTGCGTGGGGGTGGCGGGAGGGGACTGTTTCTAGGCCAGGCAAGAGGAGCCTGGCAGCCCCTGGAGCCTCAAACCTGGGGCGGGTCAGGAACTTCTACCTTCCCCCTCAGAGTCAAGAAGTCAATTTGAACCTTTGCTGGGGCTCAGGATTAGCATGTTCTGTCTTGGAGGGCAAGCCGGTGGGGCCAGGAATGAGCATTCCTTTTAACAACTTCAGTTGAAAAGCAGCAGGCGCCCCATCCACTACTGTCCCTGGCTCTCATCAGAGGTGAATTCAGCATTCCTGCCAGCACCTCTGCGATCCTGGGCATGAGTTGACCACTAGTGTACCTCAGTTTACCCATCCACAAAAAGTGCAGAAGGCCAGGACTAAGCATGGAGGCGTGATGTGAACTCCCACTCCTCTGGCTGAGGGCCTCATGCTTAGAGGGAACGAGATACGCCCTATGGCAACCCTGCCCGGAGTGGGGTGGGGAGGATGGGGGAGGATGAGGAAGGGGAGACCCTGCCTTTCAGGCCAGGTGAAGGGGAGGAGAGGTTGTCAGGGCTCAGCTGCCTGGACAGAGAGGATGGAAATGCTCCCTGTGTGAAAAAAGAAAAGGAAAAGACCCCAGATCGGGAGGCAGGAAATGCAGTTTGGCGGCTGGTTAATGCCACTTACTTCTGGACAAGAAGACAGGAGACTTGGCCACCCCGATGGAAACTGCAGCAGAACCATCTCTTGAGTCTATTGATTCCTGCACCAGACTGGCAAATAGCTTTTGTCTTATTCTGCTTCCTTGTTGTCAAAGGGTACAGAAGCCTCCCAGCCACTCCACCCCGCATCACTCTTTGTGCCATTATCTTTCAAGGTGACAAACTTTTGAAGTCCCTGCCATCTCTGTGGGCCTGTACTTTGCAGGATGTGAGCACCATGTTCCCAGAATGCCTTCTGTTCTCCCCGACGTGGCCACCGATGGCTCTGCCTGTGAGGGGAAAAGAAAGCTGCGCTGTGGCCCTCTTAAAGCCCAGACCCTGCCGTCTCCCTCAAAAAGCCACTTAGGAAAGCCACGGCCTTGCGTTACCAAGAGAGTTCCTTCGAGAAATGAGACTGGAGAGGCTGCTCTGCAGTTGAGTGCTGGGCGCATCTGACAATGCCTGGGAGAGGGGAAAATTCCATCAAAAAACTACCCTGGTTTTCTTTAGAGGAACATATGTGCACTTCTGGCCAAACATGCCTTCTCAGGAGGGCTGAACACTTGGAACCAGTGAACTCTGAAGTCGTGTGATTCGTCCCTCTGCCTTCGTGCAGTCCTTAAACTATTCTGAAAAATGCATGAATCCAGCACGAATCCTAGCATTTCTGCCATGCCCACTGGGGCCAGGCAGGCATACAGCCTGGTTGGGGGATGGAAAAGTATCTCTTTCGTGCTTGAAGGCCCCTGAGGAAGCCCCTGCGCTCCCGTGGTGAATGTTCCCTGCGCTGGCCTAACAGGGTGTCGGCATCTTGAGCCCAAATCCTGTGCAGCATTGGCCCAACCCTTGCAGGCAGGTGGCCACCACCCCTTTCCCCTGCAGCTGGTGTGGCCAAGGGGCCAGGCTCTGCAAAGGGCAAGCTGCACCTGAATTGGGCACGAGGGGATGGTTGCGCCTTCCACGTCTCCTTTTGTGAAAGACCTTCCCAGATACAAACCCAGGACGGACTTGCCGAAGAGAAATCCCAGTTACTGGCTCTAATCTCTGTGCTACCAGCTGCCATCGTCTCGAAGCTCATTTGCAAATAACAGAAACCATCTCTGGCTGGGTGAAGTGGGAAGTTTATTAAACAATATTGGATAGGTCACATGGTCACCAGGCTAAGCGGCTCCCCAGCCAGGACCAAGATCCCATGTCACTCCCCAGTACTCCCAGGTTCATGCCCTGGGGCTTACACCACAGACACCCCCAATGCTGGGCACTGTCACTGGGGCCACTGCCTCTGCTCTTTTGGAAACTAAATGTAGAGGCTTATACTTGTCACCAAAAGGGATTTTAAACAGCCACTAGCTGCCACTTCAAGGTCTCAGGCAAGCATGCCGCCTTTGCTGAGGGAGAGAGGTTAGAAAAAACAGCGTCCAGCCAGGCGTAGTGGCTTGTACCTGTAATCCTGGCGCTTTGGGAGGCCTAGGCAGGAGGATCTCGAACCCAGAAGCTAGAGACCAGCCTGGGCAACAATGTGAGACCCTCCCTACAAAAAATAAAATCAGCAAGGCACAGTGGCGTACACCCCGTTTTCCCAGCTACTCAGGAGGCTGAGGTGGGAGGATCACTTAAGCCTGGGAAGTCGAGGCTGCAGTGAGCTGTGATCACACCACTGCACTCCAGCCTGGGTAACAGAACAAGACCCTGTCTCAAAGAAAACCACATCTGAGAATTCTGCCTTCCAAAGTCGAAGTCCCCACCTGATAAAATGGGGATCCCCTGAACACAGGAAGGAGGTTTAGATACCAAACATTCAAAACTCAGTGTCGGCTCCAGCCAGAATGCTTGCTTTTCTTTCCTCTGCCCAGAAAAGGACCTGTGCCCTCGCCAGGGCCTGCCCTGGAGAGCTGATGCACGAGACACGTTTGTCCCTGAGGAAGGCTGTGTGTCAGGAGTGAAGAGGGCTGTGTAGGGGACCCCTCCTCACCCCAGGTGCATGGAAGCCATCCTGGCACTCACCTCTGGGCTGGAGATAGGACAATTAATAACATGTTCTCTCTTTGGGTAGAAATGCTACTGAGCCATAGGGGCTGGATCACTGCTGCTGCCCAGTATGACCCACCAGACCACCTTCCACCACCCAGCGAAGCCCTGCAGAATTGCCAGTATGCCCTGCAGTTTTTGTGACCACCAGCCCAGTCCCGTTAGATTTTCATGGCAGCCCATCTGGGACAAGATTCAAATGATTGTCACATCTTTTCTTCTAACTCTTTAGCCAGCTGGGGGATTTAAAAATAATGAATTGGAACCATTCGTGGTATAAGCCTCTCTCCTGACAGTGTGAATAATTTCCTCCAGCTGTCACCAGGGATCTTTCCCTGAGTTCCTGTAAGTACTGAAGTCTCTCTCCTGGGCTCAAGGGAGGCACCGCCATGTAGGCGAGGCGGCCCTCTCTGCCTCTCCCCTCCCTCCCCTCCTTCTGGAGAGGCAGGCAACAGCTCCCTGCTCCCCTTTCCCTCATTAGCCGCAAGAGATCTGGAGCGAAAGTGGCCCAGCAGGCTGGGAGAAGGTTTTGAGAGCACTGCACACACCGTGGCTCTTCACGCCAGAAGATGAAGCAGCTGTTCTGAGTGGCCCCTTGCACTCCCACATGAATCTCACCAGAAAGGATTCCGGGATTTCCATCCCCTAAAGCAGGGAGCTCCCTAGTGCTAGGGTGGTGACTACGCCCTACCCCCGCAGGATGTGTACCTTTGTCCCGGCCTGGTGGAGACTGTGCATCCACTGGGTGCTGTCAGCACACGTCCACGTGGCTGGATCTGGGCTTGGCTGGCTTGAGGCCCAAAGGGCTCCACATCCAGTAGGGCAAAGAATCAAAAATAAGCAAGATCTGCAGTGCAAGAGGGGTCAAGGTGGAACCCGGGTAGGGGAGCTCACTGCCAGCATGGGGTCAGCAGAGGCTCCACGGAATGACCAGAACTGGGACTGGGGGTTGTGGAGCGGCAGAAAATGCGAGGAGAGGCAGGCACAGGCAGGCAGCCTAGGAGCTGCCGGCACTCGGTGGAGGGGATGCGGAGGGCTTCCTGGGCTTGGCTGGGGATGGAGGGACCTTAGCAGAGTCACTGTCCTCAGTCCCTAAATGCCAGGCACCAGCCCCCCCACCAGCCCCAGCCCTACTTGCTCAGCTGTGCTGGAGGAAGAGGCTGGAGGCTCGAGATGGGTTGGGGCCAGGGGTGGGGATTTGACGCTCCCAACCCTCACCTGGGTCTGACGGGCTCCTCATAGGTGAAGGCTGAGTAAAACACTCAGTCCTCCAGAAAGTGCAGGGCCACGGCGCAGGATCTACTCAACAATCAGGCCCAGCAGGATCGGACTAGTAGTCCTTCAAATGTCAAAGCAGCCGGCTGGGTGGGGACAGCACAGCTGGGTGAGGCCAAGGCCATCTTCCAGTCAGTCTCCTGCAGCTCAGCCGAGGGAGTGAAACTGACCCCTCCTCCCCACCCCGGAAAATGAACAAGGAACGATGATTTTCGCAGCATATCGGGGGCAGAACGAAGCAGAGGAAGGAATGGGGAGGCCTGGGAGCATGGAGGGCCTGTCCCCTGGCATGGCTGGAGAAGATCTCGGTGGGCAGGATGTGATCAGTGATCTGAAGGAAGTGAGGGCCTGAGCCTCGCTTTACCTGGGGGAGACAGCGCTGGGCAGCAGGAGCCACCAATGTGATGGCAGGAGGCAGGACTGCACCCAGTACGTCTGCAGGGGGCGGGAGTGGAGCCACCAAGGAGTCCAGACTTTGGCTTTTGTCCCAAGTCACTGGGAAGAATGACACGAGTATTGCCAACCCTGCCCAGAGAGATCTGCTTTAAAGGTTGGGGGGCAGTGGAGCCACGGCAGAGGCAGAGGGGAGAACCGGTTCATCTCACCATAGGTCTGACGAAGGATGTGTGAGAGGCAGAGCCAGGAAGGGAGCCAGTGCCGAGGCCATGTGACTTCCTTCCACCTATTTTGAGGAGCTGACAGCCTTCAGGAGCAGCCCCTGCTTTGCTGCTATTTAGGGGAGATAATCTAGTAACTGGAAAATGGGGGTGATGAAATGACAGAAGAGGGAGAGAGAAGCGATGCCTGTTCCCTTCCTCAGCTCCCTCCGCCGTCTCAGGCCTAAAACCCTACAAGGTCCCTACACCACGTTCAAGGCAACACGCACATACAAAGCCACATACCTGTATCTGCTGGCGCCACCTCCCTCGGGGGATGGGACGGGCAAAGGAAGCAATGGCTGGGACTCCATCCCCAGGACACCCTCCTCCACCCTGCCTTCTCCTGCTCTCCCCTGACCTCTCCCCTAATGTCCCCAAGCGTCCACTGTCCTTCATATCGGGGCTTTAGAAAGCAACCGTGACAGACTTTGGGCCTGAGGCCTGGAAAGGTTCTAAAGGTTCCACACTGCAAGTTGTTCAGAGGCTGCTTCCTCTGCACTTTAAATAGATGTGCTGTGCTGACTCTGACACATTTCTTTTTTAAACTTAAAAAAAGCACAATCGGAAAAAAAGCAAGAAAGAAATGTAGTGAGTCATCCACTAGCGGGAGGGAGGGGTGCCCTGCTGGGAGGTGGGGACCAGCGGAACATTCCAGGAGGCTGGCCAGGGAATACGTACCCCAGCCGATGGGGAGAAGGAATATAGGAGGGGATAGTTGAGGTCAAGAGGATTGGCTCCAAGGAATCCCTAGAATCAGCAGCTTTACCGTCTGGGGGTCTTCTGCCTGTAAACCTGAGGGGTCTTGGAAACTAGAGGAGGGTGAAGACTTGAGCTGTGGCTCCAACTGAGGGACACATTCCACAGGTGAAGAGCACGTGATCGTCATCTGTGCTTGCTTAGTTAGGACTGCTGTTAGCACCTGGATTTTACAGATGAGAAGACTGAGACTCAAGAGGGCTTGTGAGTTTCAGAAATTCACACATCAGTGGCAGATCAGGAAGAAGCCCATTTTGGGCCTCCGTGTTTACCTAGATCTAGGCAAAGAACCTTGCCTTGGTCTCTAACCAATTTACCTCAGAAGAGAGACTCATTTGTTCAGTTTATTCAAGGTTTGGATAGTAGATACGAAGAGAAATACTGAAGGGGAAGGGAATTCTCAGCTTAGCATACAGGGGTTAGGAAGCTAAATTCAGCCCAGGGTGATAGAAGTCATGCATGCAACTGGGCGGCGCAGCAAGGCTGGGGATGTAGCACTGCGGACAGTGGCCAAGTCTCAGCTCCTCTGAGTCCGCTGCCCCAGCTAGGAAGCGGGGACACCAGGTCCCGCCCTGCCTCTCTCAGAGTCCATTTCAAGGTCAGGAGAAATGTGGCTCATGCTGTGGAGTCCACAAAGCCTTTAACTGGCCTCTGCTGTAATGTGGGTATAGCCACCCTAGGGACTGTTCCCAGATGGTAGCCTTTGGCAAAATTGTGACACAGGCAGCATTGGGTTTAAGGTCTCACACCTTGCTTTGGCCACCTCCTTGGCCCGTCACCACCAGGAGCTCAGGGGTCAGATGGGCCAGAATTTTGACCCCCATGCTGCTGCTTAGAGCTGGACACCGTTTGATTAGACACAATCTCTTGCTGCCTCAGTTTCTTCCTCTGTGAAACGGGATGGTGATTATAGAAACCATCTTCACGTGGTGGTTCTAGAGATTAACAAGCTAACGGACGTAAAAGTAACAATACCGTGTATGTAATGAGGTCACGATCACGTTTGTACACCCCGACACTGGCAGAGGCTCAGCAGACAGAGGCTGCTGCCACTCCCCCACCCCACGGTGGCACTGGCCTAGGTCTGCAGTCTCCAGATCACCCTGGAGGGCCCAGGGTGTGTCTGAAGGTGAGCTTTGGCTCAGACAGGTGACACTTGAGCTGCATGGCCATGGATAGCAAGTCACTCTCTGAGCCTCATTTCCTCATTGGTCAAATGGGGATGACGGTGCTCATGGTAGAAGATTCTAGAGGACCATTAAGAATGAGCTAGGGGGATACGTCCATTTTAAACAGAGCAAGAGAGAGGTCTGTGAGGACTGCAGCCTGGCACACCTGGGAGGAGCCCAATTCAAGGTCAAGGGTGTTGATATCAGCGCTGCCCCGAGCAGGGCTCTGGTATATGGACCAAGGACAGAGCAGAGCTGACAGAGGCAGGAGGTGGCACTTTGAGGAAGAGAAGCGAAGAGCATAAAAGCCCTGTCTTCATCCAAGGGCCTGGGGTTGCAAAGGGATGCGGAACCTCCTGCCCCCACTTGGGAGGAGCCTGTCTGCCCTTAGAAGGGAGAGAGCCTGGGATGGGGGATGCCCCCGGGGGGAGGCTGAGGAGCGGGGCTTCCCTTTTGTCTGACCCACTCGGGACCCACCAGGGCGGGCAACCAGGGAGGGCTTGGGGCCAGGGAGCTCTCAATAGGTGGTGCCACTTCGCTGGAGGTGTCACTGCCACACAGCAGCCTGAGACTGCAAGAGCTGCCTGGCATGCTGGCTGGTTCAGAGCATGGCGCTGGGGCTGGCACTGGTCTGCCCAGGCCACATCCAGGGCCACCACCTCTGTACTTGGGCTTAGTGGGAGCACCTGTACCTCGCATGGCTGTCACAAGATTGAGTGTGAAATATTTTTAAAGTGCTTGGATACCACTTGGCACATAGTAAGTGCTAAATAAATGTATGTGTTTAAAAAAAAAAAAAAAAGACAATGGGGATAAAGCTGCCGGAACAGAGCAAACATTCAGTGAATTCCTCTGAGAACGGCCTCCAAATCCGTTCTCTCCCATGCTGTCCTCTCAACAGCCAGCCTCCCGCTACCTGGGAGACACTGAGGTGCTGAAGTGTTCCAGGAAAGAAGCCACAGGGTGCGGGTCACTCCCAGTCCTCCCTGGAATGTTTGCATTTCACAAGTCACATGCAGTTTTCGGTGGAAGTTCAGACTTGTGGAAGTCTCAGCCTGAGCTGGCCAGTGTGATGGGGAAAGGGTCCTTAACTCCCAACTGTCGTCTTTTCTGCCTACGTGCAGGCTGCACTGCCTGGGATCTGCATTCTGATAACCTGTCTCCTCCCAGGACTCTAAAAGGCAGGAATGGCTGGGTGCGATGGCTCATGACTGTAATCCCAGCACTTTGGGAGGCCAAGATGAGGTGGGAGGATCACTTAAGCCCGGGAGTTCCAGACTAGTCTTGGCAGCATAAGGAGACCCTAGCTCTACAAAAAATGGAAAAAAACAAAAAAAAAAATCCTAGCTGGGTGTGGTGGCAGACACCTGCAATCCCAGTTACTCAGGAGGCTGAGCTGGGAGAATCACTTGAGCCCAGAGGTGGAGGCTGCAGTGAGCCATGATCATGCCACTCCCCATCTCAAAAAATGTAAAATAGTAGGCAGGATCACACAAGAGGACAAATTCCTCAGTAATCTCTCAGGATACTTTCAGCTGTCCATCGCGGCTACTCAGCCCGTCAGTGGCTCAAACAAAGACATTTCTCACCACATGTAAGACCATGACTGCCCCTAGGAGGTTGCAGGGTTCATTCAGTGGCTCGATAATGCCACAAAGGCCCCATGCTCTTCCTGTGTTTCTTCTCCATCAACTCCAGAGTGGTGCTTTCTTTTCTAGTAGTTACAAAATGGCTGCCACAGCTCCAGGCATCACATCCTTAAAGGACAACATCCTAACCAAGAAAGGAGGGTCAGGGCTTTCTTCTTTAGCTTTTGGCTTCTCTCTCGCTCGCTCCAGTCTCTCTCCTCCTCGCTCCCTCTCCACCCCTCTTTCCCCCATCAACCCGTTTCAGGTAGGGAAGTCTTTCATAGAAGCCCTGTGGCAGACTTTTCCTTCATTCTAAATGCCCGGGACTGAGTCATACGCCTGTTTAACACTAATCACTGGCAAGTGCAACGAGTATTAACCGAATGGATTTCTAAGTCTGGAACCATCATGGGCCTTGCAAGGTTGGTGGGGGCACCTTTGGAGACCTCACTTGTCAAATACCTGCAACAAACTCGGGGTCCTATTAGCTAAGATGACTGCTGGGCAACCTTGAGTCTGCCAGGAGCACTCAGCCTCCTGGGCCATGGTCATGGTCTCTTTCTATGCTTCCTGGGCTGGGAGAAGGCAGGCTGGGGCACTTGGCAACACAGGCAGGTCTAAGGTCCGACAAAAATATCCCCACAAAGAAGCCGGAGGTTGCATTCTGAGGGATGGGGCTTATGCGATCCTCCCGCCTCTGCCTCCCAAACTGCTACAATTATAGGCTTAAGCCACCAAGTCCGGCCCCGGTAAGATTTTTTATTGTCTTCAAAGAGTAATCAAAACCAAAGTAAAAAAGCAAATATAATATATATTTATTATATATATATATTACAGACATGAGCCACCACCCCCGGCTGCAAATATATTAATAATTACCCAGAATGAAAAGTCTAGATAAAATCACCATGATAGAATTTGAGGTGAGGGAGTAAACACTCTGGGATGTGAAATATGCAAATATTCTTTTTGAATATAAGGGGTGAGAAAGAGATCAATTCAAAAACAAGACGAGAGGCCGGGCACAGTGGCTCACGCCCGTAATCCCAGCACTTTGGGAGGCCAAGGCGGGTGTATCACCTCAAGTCAGGAGTTTGAGACCAGCCTGGCCAACATGGTGAAACTCATCTCTACTAAAAGTATACAAAAATTAGCTGGGTGTGGTGGAGGGCGCCCGTAATCCCAGCTACTTGGGAGCCTGAGGCAAGAGAATCACTCAAACCTGAGAGGAGAAGGTTGCAGTGAGCCGAGATCGCACCACTGTACTCCAACCTGAGCGACAAAGCAAGACTCTGTCTCAAAAAAAGACAAGAAACATAGAAACACAGAATTTCCATCCTGAAGCCAGGACGGCATGCCTGTGTGTTTGTCGCCCAGACAATATGTGAAACTAAAGTAAGTCTGTAATGCAAAGCAATGTATATCATATGCTCTGCAGTGGGTAGGACCAGGTAGGAGAAGCCACCATACACATGAACATGTTCAAAACCAGCTACCTAGATTGATGGTGACAATAATGTCAAGAGACCAGACCCCTGTTAAATGACAAATGTTGACAGATCGGGTTTACATGGTTCATATAGAAAGATATATGCTCTTTGTAGGCATATGGATACAGAAGGTTGCTAAGAAAAGGACAAAAAAAGACATTTCAGGCAAATGCTATCAGAAAGAGGGCTGGTCCCCCTGGGTCACTGTTGGGTAAAAATAGACTTCAGGACCAAAAGTGGTATTAAGGATGAAAAACAGCACAACATGACGATAAAAGATGAAATTTGCCAAGAAGACATTTCCATTTTAAACATTTCTGTATCCAATAAACAACTTCAAAATAAATGCAGGAAACATTAACAGAAGTACAAGGAGGACAAGATGACTTCATCATCGTAGTGGGAGGCTTCAAGACATCTTTTTTTTTTTTTTTTTTTTTTTT
>NC_045456.1:4626300-4626613 GCF_002776525.5 Piliocolobus tephrosceles
TAGAAGATCTCAGTGACACAGATAATAATCTTGAGCTAACAGACATGAGGACAGGTCTGCTCGACAATTCGAGAATACATACTTGAGGCCGGGCGTGGTGGCTCAAGCCTGTAATCCCAGCACTTTGGGAGGCCGAGACGGGCGGATCACGAGGTCAGGAGATCGAGACCATCCTGGCTAACACGGTGAAACCCCGTCTCTACTAAAAAATACAAAAAACTAGCTGGGCGAGGTGGCGGGCGCCTGTAGTCCCAGCTACTCGGGAGGCTGAGGCAGGAGAATGGCATAAACCCCGGAGGCGGAGCTTGCAGTG
>NC_045456.1:4627013-4649506 GCF_002776525.5 Piliocolobus tephrosceles
ATGAGACCCCATCTCTACAAAAAAAGTTAACAAATAAAAATTAGCCAGGTTTGGTAGTGCACCCCTGTAGTCCCAGCTACTTGAGACTGAGGTGGGAGGATAGCTTGAGCCCGGGAGGTTGAGGCTGCAATGAGCTGCGATTTGCGCCACTGCATTCCAGCTTGGGTGCCAGAGTGAGACACTGACTCAAAAATAATAAATAAGAGGTTGATCGGAAGAAAAAACAGGCACAGAGGCATTGAGTTTGCAATGGTCATTATCACTTCTCCCCCCAAATCTAGAAGAACTACAGAGTGGACACCTTTGTCCTGGGGCCCCTGCTGAGCTATTTCTGCGGGTCTGTTCCTTGGCTTCCCCCGAGGACATCTCCGCGGTTGATGCCTCTCCTGCATGGGGAAGACACATGGAGCGGGGGCCGCTGCTGCTGTGGGCATGAGGCTTAGAGGCTGCCAGGGTCAGCATTTCGTTCTCACCGGGACCCTGCAGTACCTCAGGATTATGCCTCGACCCTCCCCGAGACAAAACTGACAGAAGAGGAATTCACAGGTGGCAGGATTCGCCTGAAGGCCAGAGGACTGGGGGCACAGCCACGGAGAGCTGGTGAAATGTCATTCAGAGTCTCTCAAAGTCAAGGCCCACTCTTAATAGCTGCCAGCCACCCCCTAGGCCAGGCTGAGGTCATGAGGAGTTGGCTGCCTCTTGCTCCTCTGACAGGGTAGAGAGTGAGGGGGTGACAGGCAGTGAGGGGACAGTTGGTGGGGACTACACAGTCTAGTCCACTTCCTGGGAAGGATCTAGAGGTGGGAGCAGGAACCCCCAAAAGAGCCCAGACACCAGTCTGGGTGGAAACTGAAGGGCACACAGGGTGCCGGCCCAACCTAATGAGACCTAGACAAGAGGGGTAGAGGTCACCCAAAGGCCACAGGTGTCACTGGGTAAGCAGTAGCATTCGGTGGTTAAGAGCTCCGATCCTGGTACCAGAGTCTAGGCTTCCATCCCTGCTCCTTCCCCAGTGTGCTGGGTGGCCTTGGGCAGGTCATGTAACCATTTTGGGCCCCAGTTTCCTCAGTCAGTCCACTGGACACATATTTAATGAGCACCTACTATATGCCAGGCACTGATTTAGACACATGGGAGAATCCATGAGCAAAACAGTGATTCCTCCCATCTCAGAGCCTAAGTTCGGGCAGAGACAGATGATAAGCAATAAGCAATGACCTTAACACATCAGGACGTTATGCAGCGGATTCCACAGTGAGGCTGGCTCAGGCCTCACAGAAAGATTGGAGAGAGGGAATCAGACAGCAGTATTAAATAGGCCGCTGAGGCTAGGGCTTGACAAGAAAAGATCTGAGCAAAGACTGGAAAGGGCTGAGAGAAAGGGCCGCATGGCCATTGCAGGAGAGCACTCATAGCAGAGGCAGAGCGGGCCCAGATGTGGTGGCACACACGTGTGGTCCCAACTACTCAAGAGGCTGAGGAGGGAGGATCACTTGAGCCCAGGAGGTGGAGGCTGCAGTGAGCTGGGATGAAGCCACTGCACTCCAGCCCAGGCGACAGATGGGACAGTGCCTCCATGAGAACTAACGGGCACTCCTGGTCTCAAAGACTGCCCCACCCCATCAGGGCCCTGGACCTTGGTGACCTTTGGCTTCCTGACCCAGAGCCTCCCCAGGATCCAAGTGTCTCCTTGGACTTGGATGTCCTGTGTCTTTAAAAAAAAGTGGCTCACACCTGTAATCCCAGCACTTTGGGAGGCCAAGGCAGGTGGATCACCTGAGGTCAGGAGTTCAAGACCAGCCTGGCCAACATGGTGAAACCCTGGTCTCTACTAAAAATACAAAAAATTAGCTGGGTGAGGTGGCGGGCATCTGTAGTCACAGCTACTCGGGAGACTGGGGCAGGAGAAGCCCTTGAACCCCGGAGACGGAGGTTGTAGTGAGCCAAAATCGCACCACTGCACTCCAGCCTGGGTGACAGAGCGAGACTCCATCTTAAAAAAAAAGAAAAGAAAGAGGAGGAAGTCCTGCCACCACATGGATGCACCTGGCGGACATTATGCTAAAGTGAAATAAGCCAGACACAGACAAATATCACGTGATCCCCCTTATGTGTGGAATCTAAAGTCCAGCTCACAGTAATAGGGAGTAGAAGGTAGTTACCAGGGGAACTGGGGAGATGTTGGTCAGTGGGTGCAGACTTCAGCTATGAGCTGAGGAAGAGCTGAGGAGGGAGCGCAGTGCGACGGCCATCACCACTCAAGCACTGTCCACACAGTGCCGCGTGCATGGAGCGCAGCTGCTGAGGGGTCTGTACTGGACAAGCCAAAGGAATGAAAAAAGCTTGGTGTTCATTGCTGGGAATGCCAGGCCCCCTGTTCCAAATCCAAGGAGACACTAGGATCCTGAATAGGCTCTGGGTCGGGATGTCAAAGGCCACCAAGGTCCACAGCCTTGCCAAAGTGGCTCAGTCTTCGTGACGGGGAGTGCCCATTAGCACGTGTGGAGGCACTGCCCCATCTGCCACAACACCTAGCGGCTCTCTCCGATGCCTCATTGATGACCTGTGAGCTGTTTCCTCCCACACGGACCCTGGGAAAGCAAAGAATCACAAGCAGCAATGCCCTGGAAGGACCAAGGAAGACACAGCCATTGCGGTACTTCCAAGTGGGACCCTGCCTGCTCTCCCTCCTCAGGGACCTCCCATGCCTCCTAGTGGGGCTGGGCTCTATGACCTCCGCCACTCATTCCACTCAAAGGACCCTCTCTCCATCAGAAAGTGGTGGCAGCTATGTCACCCCCAAACCTGGCTCCTCAGTGTCTGTTCAGAATCCCAAATCTCTCAGCAGTTTTTCCGAACACTTTCAGAAGTTAGAGAACAACTTCTTCCCTTTGGCCATTAAAATGTAAGCAACTGGGCCCGGCGCGGTGGCTCAAGCCTGTAATCCCAGCACTTTGGGAGGCCGAGACGGGCGGATCACAAGGTCAGGAGATCGAGACCATCCTGGTGAACATGGTGAAACCCCGTCTCTACTAAAAACTACAAAAAACTAGCCGGGCGAGGTGGCGGCGCCTCTAGTCCCAGCTACTCGGGAGGCTGAGGCAGGAGAATGGCGTAAACCCGGGAGGCGGAGCTTGCAGTGAGCTGAGATCCGGCCACTGAACTCCAGCCTGGGCAACAGAGCAACACTCTGTCTCAAAAAAAAAAAAAAAGTAAGCAATTGACCTGGCACCGTGGCTCATACCTGTAATCCCAGCACTTTGGGAAGCTGAGGCAGGAAGATCACATGAGCCCAGGAGTTCAAGACCAGCTTGAGCAACATAGTGAGATCCCATCTCTACCAAAAATGTAAGAATTAGCTGGGTGTGGTGGCATGCACCCATAGTCCCAGCTGCTCAGGAGGCTGAGGCAAGAGGATGGTGTGAACCCAGGAGTTTGAGACCAGCCTGGGCAACATGGCAAGACCCTGTCTGGAGAGAAAAAAAAAGAAAGTAAACAACTGTACTGTGAGTGGCAAAAGAGTTAAACTTCAAATATCAAAACTCAACTTCATTCAAGTGATGTTCTCTTTAGGTGTCTGACAATGTTCTTTGGAAATTCAGGTTGAAATACAGTGACTTTTAGGGCAAAGAAAACAAGCAGAACATCCATTCCCCATATCCTAGGCAGGCTCATCCCTCACATGCCATTTATTCCTCACGCCACCTCTCTGAGAGAAGGCATTATCACCCCCTTCTGTGGACAGGGAAACTGAGGCTTAGCGATGTTCAGAAGCTGGTCTGGATTCCAGCACCTGTATGGAAGTGGCAGAGATGGGGCCAGGTGCAGTAGCTCATGTCTGTAATCCCAACACTTTGGGAGGCCGAGGCAGGCGGATCACTTAAGGTCAGGAGTTCGAGACCAGCCTGGCCAACATGGTAAAACCCCATCTCTGCTAAAAACACAAAAATTAGCCAGGCATGATGGCACATGCCTGTAGTCCCAGCTACTCAGGAGGCTGAGGCAGGAGAATCTCTTGAACTTGGGGAGGTGGAGGTTGCAGTGAGCAGAGTCTGCATCACTGCACTCCAGCCTGGCGACAGAGCAAGACCGTCTAAAAAAAGAAGGGAGGGAGGAAAGAAAGGAAGGAAGGAAAGAAAGAAAAAGAAAAGAAAGAGAAAAGGAAAGAAACAATTGGCAGAGCTGCAATTCAAAGCCAAGCCTTGCCCTTTAAAACTGTACGCCTTCTTCCAGGGTTGGAGGCCAAAGGATTCCTCCTTTCCACCACTCCTGGAGGAACGTGTGTCAGCACCCAAAAGCACGCGTGCAACGTGGAGAAACAGGGAGAGGTTCGCGTGGCACCCAGGCGAGCCCCCTAATTTACATCAGTTTTCTGCATTGAGTCCTGATGATTTCCCCAAGCACAGCCCAACTGAGGTTGAGCCTCCTGGGCCCACATGGCCTCCTCAACCTGACTCCGGGAGGAGGTAGCTGAGCTGCATCTTCCCATCTGCTAGGTGTCAGGTTCTGCAGGACACCAGCCCATCCTCTCCCAGTCACCCACCCCACACTATTTCCCAGCTTCCCAGGAGGCGACAAATCCCTTGTCTGTTCCCCAGCAAGGTACCCCGGCCCCAAGTCCCTCCTGCCCCCAGCGGATCCTATTCTCCGAGCGCAAGGCATCCTTGGCCTTCAGCGCTGAATGCTCACAACCTTATGTGATCATGTGCACACCAGCAACAGCAGCCCACCACGGCCAGGCATGTTGTACAAGTGAAATGCCAAGAGTGTGCTCCAGGGAGCAGCCTGGAAGGAAGCAAGAGTGACAGGGGAAGGAGCTGAGCAGGGTGTGGCGTCAGGTGGAACCCAGCCAGCCTGACACCACAGGGGGCTCTTAAGTGAGCATCGCAAGATGAAGGCAGCCTCTGCCATCAGTTAGCCAGTGGCTGCTGGTTGCCCACGGGTGGCAATGGGGGCAGTTGGGGGGGACACGGATGGGACACAAGCTCCTAGGTAGGCACCTCCCATCAGCCCACGACAATGCACCAGGAAAGGGGGTCGCTGTGTGTTGCTGGCACCCAACATTCCTAGAAGCCCGAGGATGAGTATACCAGCCAATAAAGGGGATGCAGCGGGGCCAACAGCTTCCACTACAAGGAGATACCACTTCCTGTGCCACGTGCCTCACGTACATTCGTTCTCATCTTTGCTATGGTCCCGCGATGTGGTTGTGGTTACACTCATTTTGCTGAACGATAAGTGGAGGCTCTGAATGCCCGAGTCATAGAGTCTCCCATGCCCTTGATGGCAGAGGGGCATCTGAAGTCAGGTTGTATGACTTCAAAGTCCATGTAGGGTTGCCAGAGTTGACAACTAAAAATACAAAACGCCGGCCAGGCGCGGTGGCTCAGGCCTGGAATCCCAGCACTTTGGGAGGCCAAGGTGGGGGTGGATCACTTAAGGTTAGGAGTTCGAGACCAGCCTGGCCAACATGGTGAAGCTTCGTCTCTACTAAAAATAAAAAAATTAGCCAGGCATGGTGGCACACGCCTGTAATCCCTGCTACTCAGGAGGCTGAGACAGGAAAATCGCTTGAACCCGGGAGGCAGAGGTCCCGAGATGGTGCCATTGTACTCCAGCCTGGGCGACAGAGTGAGACTCCGTCTCAAAAAATAAATTTGGATTTCAGGTAAACAAGGAATCTGGTTTCAGCACAAGCATGTCCCGGACAATATTTAGGACATGCGCAAATGAAACCATTATGCATCGCTTATGTGACATGCAAATTAACGGGGCGGCCTGTATTTTAGCTGACAACACTAAAGCCCATGGTAGCGGGCTGCCCTCTTCCACTCTCATTACTCGAGCAAACAGGGCTGGGGGGTGGAAAGTGCACATAGCACCAGATACTGGGGGACAGCGTTCTGTTACACTGAAATGCACACAAATGCTTTCATGCTTTGCAGAGGGAGGGGACCTACAGTTTTTGTCTGATAACGAGGATATAATTGTAGCCACACCACCAAGTTTGAAATTATCCCCTTTAAATGTGGTACCTCCGCCGGGAGGGAGGGTTCTCACTGAAAGCACAAAGCAGTGAGAAGTGGGACATTTTCTGTCCGGTGTTATCGGGTCCCCGTGGGAACGCCCCCGAGCTCTGCAGGCAGCCCCGGGTTTCCCTCCACCCTCGCGTGAGGGAGCTGTGACTGGATCCTCTCTATCGATCACTCTAGACGCCCACACTCGGCGCTGACAAACCTCAACTCTGCCCCTGCACGGAGGGGAAGCCCAGGAAGCACAATCCCCCATCCCCGGGGGCTTGAGCTGTACCCCAGAGCTCTAACTTATTTGAGGACTCTGCCTCCCCGCCCAGCTGAGGTCCCAAGAGCTGTCCACTGTGCACGATGTGACACATAGCACCTGCAGAAAACCATTTCCAGTGCCTGCTCCCACTCTCGCACCGGGAGGCGTTTCGCCAGGCGCCGCGCTGGGGGTAGTGAGGGATGGGGTGAGCTTCGGAGGCTCCCCGAGGCAGCAGTAAATCTAGGCTATAATTAAATCAGACTGTGAACATATTGTTCACAGAAACCTTAGCAGAACATGAGTCATGTTGCTTGAGTGAATCAGAGCCTCAGAGTTTCCATTTATAATTGCTTTATTTGGGGACTTTATACTTCAGCTCAGGATTTTGGCCCACGCCGTTATTCTCCCTTTTGGGGAAAGCCTGAGGACTGGACATGGCTAAGGGTGCACCTGGGCAGCCAGGAAAAAGAGCAAATACCAGGAGAATCCTCTCCCCAGCCCCAGGGCCACCTCCCTCCTGCGGATGCCCCCAGGGCCACAGGGACAAGGGGCAGGGGAAATAGGAGGAGGGGACATCGGGCCATTTCAACTCTTGCTAGTTTCTGAAATGTTTTTAAGTAAAATGTGATGAGAGGGAGGAGGTTGAAAGCTCAGGTTAGAATGAAGTCTCATGACCTCTGTGCTGCCTTTGGTTAACTTGCTCCCAGGACAGACCAGACAGCGCACAGTGGTGCCCGCACACAGGCCCCAGAGCCTGACTGGGCCCTAGCCCTGCCCCGCGGCCTACCAGCTGCACAGTGCTGACAAGTGGCTCCACCTGTGTCTGTTTCTGCCTCCGTAAAATAGGAGTGATAACAGTAACCTCACAGGCCGGTTGCGAATATTAACGAGTTAATATGTGTGAAGCCCTTAGAATACCAATGGGCTTGGTGGAAGGGCTAGGTGTGAGTTTTCATGATCATCACCACCATCATCATCTCAGACCACCAGCGGCGTCGCTGAGCACTGAGGGACAGGGTCTCACGTGCTTCACACACAACCCACAGGCAGCAGCGCAGGCGGAGGCGGAACTCACCGGAGGGGGTGCTACCTGGGCCTTCCCTGCATTCTGTCACTTTTATTGTAGGTGAGGAAATGCAAGCCCCAGCTCACACACATTAGCAGTGAGCCCAAGCAGACAGAGCTGAGCCTCCTGACCGCACCCAGCAGGCTTTCATCTGTTCCCAGGTGTTCCTACTGCAACCACGTGCTTGGAGCGGGGAGCAGGTTTCTCCCTTTAGGAGATTTGCAGGGTGGGGTCTGTAGTGCTGGTAGGCAGTGGGAGACTGTCACTTTAAGCCACACCCAGGGCTGTGTAGTCAGGGTCCCCACAACCACAGCGCCAGCACCCTCATCACTCAATGCACACGTTCAGGATGCAGCAAGTTCCAATGCTGTCACCTCATTTGGAACCTCACCACGTTCTTTGGAGGCCAGCTTGGGGCGGCGCAGAGTGGGGGGGGGCTGGGGGGTGTGGACGAGGTGCCCCTGCTGCGGATCCTCTGAGAGCTTTGTAATAAAGAGTGATTTCACCCACTCAGACCCAACATGTAAGTGGCCCCAGGGATCCCCAACTTTTTCCTGCAGGGATCTTTTTATCACCCCACTTTCCCTGCTTTGAACGAGTTTATCTCCCAAGCTGCGAGTGATAAGTAAATTAATTTGTTCTCCTATAATTTATTAATTGGCAATGAACATAATAGCCAAATGAAGTTTCTGTTCAGCATGGGAGAAAGGGTGCTCCCAAGCCAAGGAGCTAGGATTCCTGCCAAGAGCAAAGAAATGTGACATTTTCCTTGGCCCGAGATAGCTGATTAGGAGCTCCAAGTACATTCTCCAGAAAGCTTTCTAAAATGACAACACCAGATAGGCTCCTGTTAGGATGGCTGTCCTCCCCGCAGGCCCAGGGACCCCAGGAAGGGAGTCACCGGGGGCTGCCATCCCGCTATGGCAGTCCAACCCCTCTAGGTCAATGACTGGGTAAGGGCCTGTATTACTCTGTTCTCACGCTGCTAATAAAGAACTAGCTAAGACTGGGTAATTTATAAAGGAAAGAGATTTAATGGACTCACAGTTCCACATGGCTGGGGAGGCCTCACAATCATAGCAGAAGACGAAGAAAGAGCAAAGCGTGGTGGCAGGCAAGAGTACGAGTGCAGGGGAACTCCCCTTTATCAAACCATCAGATCTCGTGAGACTTACTCATTATCACGAGAACAGCACGGGAAAGACCCACCCCCCCCCATGATTCAATTACCTCCCACTGGGTCCCTCCCACAACACGTGGGAATTATGGGAGCTATAATTCAAGATGAGATTTGTGCCCGGATAGAGTGATAACCCTGACCCTAAGGTGGACTGAGCATGAGCCATGGTTTTTAAGTTAGAAATGCTTGGTTTGGGGCTGGGTGTGGTGGTTCAAGCCTGTAATTCCAGCACTTTGGGAGGCAGAAGCAGGCGGATCACCTGAGGTCACGAGTCCAAGACCAGCCTGGCCAACATGGCAAAACCCTGTCTCTACTAAAAATACAAAAATTAGCCGGGTGTGGTGGCACACGTCTGTAATCTCAGCTACTCAGGAGGCTGACACAAGAGAATCACTTGAACCTGGGAAGTGGAGGTTGCAGTGAGCTGAGATTGCACCACTGCACTCCAGCCTAGGCAACAGAGCCAGAATTTGTCTCAAAAAGAAAGAAAGAAAAAAAAAGGAAATTCTTGGTTTTGCTCCAAAGCCCTGGTATTGTGGAAAGATCACTTGAGTTACAGTCAAAAGGACACCAACTTGTCTTTCAACTCCATTAATGTATCTGTTACTTTATCACTTAAAATCTCAAAGACTTTTTTTTAAAAGCCCATACACCTATAAGTTCCATTAAAAGTCTAACAACAGTAGGTATTCACAAAGGGGAAAATGGAATGAGAGGCAATTTAATTTAACTAGAAAAAATAGAGGAAAAGAAAGAACAGTTTAATACAGTAAGATGAATAAAATGAAATCAAGTATATCAGTCAACTTACTAGAGGTGATTAAATTGAATTCACTCAAGACAAGACAGAGACTATCAGAGTTAAAAGTAAAAATCCAGGTATATGCTGCTCACAGGGAAAAATGCAAAAATAAAATGAGAAAAATTGCAAACAGTATGCCAAAAAGATATCAGAAAAATGCCAATAACAAGAAAGCAGGAAGAGCAGAGGTATGGAGAAAGTTGAAGTTCAAAACCTTAAACAGGATGAAGAAGAACTTGTGTATAATAAGAATGTACAATTAAGAATATACAATATTCATAAACTTATGTGCACTAAATAACAAACACTAAAATCATAAAGTGAAAAAATATAGAAATACAAACACAATAAAAATAGACTTTTGTTTTTTTTCCGAGATGGAGTCTCTGTCACCCAGGCTGGGGTGCAGTGGTGCAATCTCGGCTCACTGCAACCTCTGCCTCCCAGGTTCAAGCAATTCTCCTGCTTCAGCCTTCGGAGTAGCTGAAACTACCGGCACCTGCCACCATGCCCAGCTAATTCTTGTATTTTTAGTAGAGATGGGGTTTCGCTGTGCTAGCCAGGCTGATCTCGAACTCCTGACCTCAAGTAATCTGCCTGCCTTGGCCTCCCAAAGTGCTGGGATTACAAGTGTGAGCCATCGTGCCTGGCCAAAATCCAGTTTTAGTAGGGTGTTTCAATTCACTTCTTTCAGAACTGGATATACCTAATAAGCAAAAAAGTCAGTCAGGGCATAGACAAAGTGATTGATACAACCAACAGTTTAGTGTAACAAGCACATAGAGATCCTTACATTCTTCAAATGGAAAATACACATTTTGTTTATATGTCCATGAAACATTTACAGAAATAGATCAGGTACGTGGCCACAGGGAAAATCTTATTAAAATTTTAAAGAATAATAAAAGTGAAAATTTGAAGTTTGAAATATTTTAAATGTAGAAAATAAGAAACACTCCTGGAAACTCCTTAGAATAAAGAGGAAATTAGGCCGGGTGCGGTGCCTCACGTCTGTAATCCCAGCACTTTGGGAGGCTAAGGCGGGCAGATCACAAGGTCAGGAGATCCAGACCATCCTGGCTAACACGGTGAAACCCCATTTCTACTAAAAATACAAAAAATTAGCCAGGCGTGGTGGCGGGCACCTGTAGTCCCAGCTACTCAGGAGGCTGAGGCAGGAGAATGGCGTGAACTCGGGAGGCGGAGCTTGCAGTGAGCCGAGATGGCGCCCCTGCACTCCAGCCTGGGCCAGAGTGTGAGACTCCGTCTCAAAAAAAAAAAAAAAAGAATAAAGAGGAAATTAAAAGGGAAATTGCTGTCTAGAAACTAATGAAAAGAACACTGCACACTAAAACTGACCACACGGGTGAAAGCAGGGCTTAAAGGAAAATTTATAGCCTTAAATGCCTTCATTATTTTAAAAAATTTCTAAAAATTAATAACCTATACCAATCATAAGAAATTAGGGAAAAAAACAGAAAAATAATAAACCAACAGAAATCAGAAGAGAATTTGTACAGATAAAAGCTGAAACAAGTGAAATAGAAAACGAATACCCTCCCCCCAAATAGCTCAAAGGATAAATAAATGTAAAACTGGTACTTAGAAAAGACTAATGAGGCTAGGCCCCGTGGCTCCCGCCTGTAATCACAGCACTTTGGGAGGCCGAGGTGGGCAATCCCTTGAGGTCGGGAGTTCCAGACCAGCCTGACCAACATGGAGAAACCCCATCTGTACTAAAAACACAAAAAAATTAGCTGGGCGTGGTGGCACATGCCTGTAATCCCAGCTACTCGGGAGCCTGAGCCAGGCTGAGGCAGGAGAATCGCTTGAACCTGGGAAGCGGAGGTTGCAGTGAGCCGAGATCGCGCCACTGCACTCCAGCCTGGGCAACAAGAGCAAGACTCTGTCTCAAAAAAAACTAACGATAGACACAAATCTCTTATAAGCCAGATCAAGAAAAAGAGAAAGAAAGCAGAAGTTCACAAGAGGAGGAGTCAGAAAGGTGACATAACTGCAAATTTTAAAAAATCCTAAGAAGCAGTAACAAGTAAATTTGAAAAATTTAGAGGAAATAGATGATTTCTTTGCACAATTGAAGTTACCAAAATAGATCAATGACTGAAATAGAACAATTATCACAGAAGAGACCGGGAAGGGGAGTAGCAATCCACCGTGAAACAGGCACGAGGACCACATCGCCCATGGCTGAGTTTTATCTAACCTTTAGTGGACAAATGAGTCTAATGGTATTTGTACCCACTTCTCTCAAAATGAATGTGTACACAGATAACCTGTGGCTCTTGTTAAAATGCAGATTCAGATGCAATAGAGCTGGGACAGGGCCCTAAACTCTGCATTTCTAGCAAGCCCCAGGTGAGGCAGATATTGTTGGTTCATGGGCCACACTTTGAGTAGCAACAATTTCAACTATTTCAGAAAGTAGGAAGAAAAGATACAAAGGTCACCAGTTTATTTTACAAAGCCAACCTTACTTAAATACCAAAATCAGACCATGGTAATTCCAACAATAATAACAGATCCTCAGCTTCAACTTAATGTATAAATATAGATGCAAAGTCTAAATAAAATATTAGCAAACAGACTTTGGCATTGAACAACAGAATTGGAAAGTTCTTCAACATGAAGAAACCTAGCAACATGATTCTTTGCATCAATGAACTAAAGGAGAAAACTGCCATCCTAAAAAGAAGAAGCTGAGGCACATTTTTTAATACTTCTTTTATTTGTTTTGGAAATGGGGTCTCACTGTGTTGCCCAGGTTGGTCTCAAACTCCTGAGCTCAAGTGATCCTCCTGCCTCAGCCTCCCAAAGTGTTGGGATTACAGGCGTGAGCCACTGTGCCCAGCATCTGAGGCAAAATTCATCTGAGTAGAGTTTATTTGGGCCAAGCATAAGGACTGCAACCCAGGACTGTAGACAAAAAGAGTGAAACGCTATAAAAATATTTAAAGAGGTTTGTTCTGAGCCAAATATGAGTGGCCATGGCCTGAGGCACAGTCTCAAGAGGTCCTGAGAACATGTGCCCAAGGTGGCTGGGTTACAGCTTAGTTTTATATGTTTTCAGGAGACATAATACATCAATCAGTACATGTGAGATATACATTGGTTGGATCTGGAAGGGTGGGACAACTCTAAGTGGGGGCTTTCAAGTCACAGGTGGGTTCAAATATTTTCTCATTGGCAACTGGTTGAGAGTAAAATTATTATCTAAAGACCTGGTATCAGCCGGGCGCGGTGGCTCAAGCCTGTAATCCCAGCACTTTGGGAGGCCAAGACGGGCGGATCACAAGGTCAGGAGATCGAGACCATCCTGGCTAACACGGTGAAACCCCGTCTCTACTAAAAAATACAAAAAAACTAGCCGGGCGAGCTGGCGGGCGCCTGTAGTCCCAGCTACTTGGGACGCTGAGGCAGGAGAATGGCGTAAACCCGGGAGGCGGAGCTTGCAGTGAGCTGAGATCCGGCCACTGCACTCCAGCCCGGGCGACAGAGCGAGACTCCGTCTCAAAAAGAAAAAAAAAAAAAAAAAAAAAAAAAAAAAAACCTGGTATCAATAGAGTGTCTGGGTTAAGATAAGGGATTGTAGAGACTAAGGCTGATAGGAAGTGTCACAGATGAATGTCCTTAGAGACAATAGATGGCAAATGTTTCCTATTCAGACCTTTAAAAGGTGCCAGACTCTCAGTTTATCTCTTCGGGATTGGGAGGGCCTGGAAGGGGAAGATCTAGTTATATTAATGGGGATTCTTTACAGATGCAAACTTCCCCCACCAAAGATGGCTTTCCAGGGCCGTTTCAAAATATGGCAAAAAAACCATATTTTGGGGTAAGATATTTTGATTTTTTTAATGAAAATGATGTATTTGGGCACAAAAATGCAATACACAGTTAGAAACCATATTCTATCACTCATGACATCCTGTAATCTAAGAACACAGAAAATTTTGTTATTAAGAAATGCCAAGAGGAAAAAGAACTCTGTAAAGTCCTATTCAATTTACTTTCTTAGGGAAAAGGTTGTTTATTTGGCTCTTGTCACAGTTCTATCATGTCTACTCTTCTTGTAAGTTCAGCTTCGATGCTATCTAATTCTCGCTTTGCTGCTTCAATTTTCACTTGAGCAAGAGATGGATTCGGCATGAAGTCTAACTAGGACTCCAATTTTTTCTTCAAAGGTACAGTCTGTTGTTTTCATTTTGCCAGTTTCTCTGACAGTGCTACTAGGGACTGATGAGACAGAGAAGCATCTGCGCCTCTGGTTGAAAGTCGCTCCTCTGCTGCTTTGATTCCAGATCTGAATTGCTCTGACTTTGGTTTTAGAAAGTCCATGTTCTGACGACGATTATCAACTTTGGCCCTTTGTGTAGACAGATGCAACTCTGCTTTCTTGAGATCCTCTTGTAGACATTTTTCTAACACTAAAGTTGCAGTTAGATTTTTCTTCAAGTTTTTCCCGTTCAATCTTGATTTCTTCACTTTTGGATTTGGTATGAAAGAGATCAGAGGTCAAATCATTCACTGTAGGGATAAAACTAGTTAGTGAGGCATCCTTTGTTTCGAGGGCTACCGCACTGCCAACCAAAGCATTCAGATACCTGGAACCAGTGCTAGAGAGACTGGCAGGGGAAAAATTCGCACTCTCCTTGAGAAGGTCTTGGAGATACTTGGCTTCTGACTTGTATTCACTTGCTTTCTGCTTCAAGTCCTCTATTACCAGGTAGACGTCTCTGTCTCGGACCCTGTTGCGTTCTGAAAGGTGATGTAAAATCTCTGTGGTCCGTGGGTTCACCTCATACTGTGGAATGGGATGATCTCCAAATATATATATAATATATATTTTTATTTTATATTTATTTATTTTTTTGAGACAGAGTCTCACTCTGTTGCCCAGGCTGGAGTGCAGTAGTGTGATCTCAGCTCAATGCAACCTCCATCTCCTGGGTTCAAGCGATTCTCCTGCCTCAGCCTCCCAAGTAGCTGGGATTACAGGCGCCCCCCACCACGCCTGGCTAATTTTTGTATTTTTATTAGAGATGGGGTTTCACCATATCGGCCAGGCTGGTCTTGAACTCCTGACCTTGTGATCCACCTGCCTCAGCCTCCCAAAGTGCTGGGATTACAGGCGTGAACCACCAAGCCTGGCCCAACTATTTTTTCTAACCACGCAGCAACGTTTCTCTCCTCCAGCAGCTCTATAGCTGCTGCTCCCACCACTTCACTAGCAGTATCTTCATTTTTTCTGTCGGGTGGTGTTATGCCAGTCAGGTTGGAAAGTAACACGTTATACAGAGTTAAATAAAATTCACCTGATGAGATGTTAGGGTTTGTGATGTTATACGGTTTGTGATGTTATGGTGTAACTTCCCAGGTCCCTTAGACAGGAATTTGAGCAAGAGGGAAAAAAGGTTAGAGATTAGTCCTCAAGAGAATAGATTCAAGTTGCCCTGACTATACACTCTGGATTAGTGGCAGTTGCGAGTGGATTTTTAAAGGAAAGGAAGAGGCAGTTCCTGAGTTGTTTACCAAGAATTTACATTAAAATAACAAACTACAGAGGGGCTACATACATTGTTCTTTGTATTATAAATTCCAGGGCAGGCAGTGGCTCATGCCTGTAATCCCAACACTTTGGGAAGCCAAGGCAGGTGAATCGCTTGAGCCCAGGAGTTCAAGATCAGCCTGGGCAACATAGGGAGACCCCGTCTCTACAAAAAATTAAAAAATTAGCTGGGCATGGTCGTGTGCTCTTGTGGTCCCAGCTACTCGGGAGGCTCAGGCAGGAGGATCGCTTGAGCCTGAGTGGTAGAGGCTGCAGTGAGCTGAGATCAAGCCACTGCACTGCAGCCTGGGTGAAAGAGAGAGACCCCATCTTGAATAAACAAACCAGGGCCAGGCGTGATGGCTCACGCCTATAATCCCAGCACTTTGGGAGGCCAAGGTGGGCAGATCACAAGGTCAGGAGATCGAGACCATCCTGGCTAACATGGTGAAAGCCCGTGTCTACTAAAAATACAAAAAAAACTAGCCGGGCGAGGTGGCGGGCGCCTGTAGTCCCAGCTACTCGGGAGGCTGAGGCAGGAGAATGGCGTGAACCCGGGAGGTGGAGCTTGCAGTGAGCTGAGATGTGCCGCTGCACTCCAGCCTGGGCAACAGAGCGAGACTCCGTCTCAAAAAAAAAGAAAGAAAAAATAAACCAACCCAATTTCTAGGAACAAGAAGGCAAAGGGTGAGACAGCTGGTTGGGAACAAAATGACTTTAAACAATTGCCCCCAGGCATGGGGAGAGGGGGAGCAGGGAGGAATGAAAGTCCCATATTCATGTCTTTCTGGGCCTGCAGGCCTCACATAGCCCAGACTGTTCTATTTTTCTTTTCTCAAAACCACATAATCATATTAATAGGTGCTAAAAGCAACCATTCCTAATGAAAACTTAAACAGGGCTAGATGGAAACTATGTAAACAAAACTAAGGATATTTACTAAAAACCAACAACAAGTGTTATTTTAAATGTCAAAACACTGGAAATATTTCATTAAAATCAAGAATAAGATTCTTGATGCTTACTAACATTATTATTTACCATTGTTTTAAGGCAGTGGTTCTCAACCCCAGATGCCTATTAGAATCACCTGGGACGCTTTTAAATCTATGTCTATATACACACCAATTAAATCTCTGACCCTAAGGGCCTGCCATTGGAGGGTTTTTTGGTTTGTTTTTTTTGTTTTATTAAAGCTTCCTGGCTGATGCTAATGTGTGGTCCAGAATGAGAACCAGTCTTAGAGGTTTCAGCAAATGCAACATAAAAAGAAAAGAAAGCAGCAGGCATCCTCACTGGGAAAGAAAGAGGGTTGTTAGATAAAATACAGAACACCCAGGTAAATTTGAATTTCAAATGAATCATGAATCACTTTTTAATATAAGTATGTGCCATACAGTACTTGGGACATACTTATATTAAAAAATTATTCCTTATTTATCTGAGATTCATATTTAGCTGGGCATTCTGTATTTTTGTTTGCTAAAGCTGGCAATCCTAAAAGAAGAGATATAAATGAATTCCATTTGCTGATGCTATAATTGTCTACCTTGAAAACCCAAGAGACCCCGTCACTGGCAGTGAATCCATATGGTTCTGCAGCAACCTCAATTCTTGGCTCCTCAGAAGAAATAATTCAACTGAGGGGCATAAGGCAGAAAAAGGGACCGAGGCAAGTTTCAGAGCAGGAGTGAGTTTATTAAAAAGCTTTAGAGCCAGCTGGGGGCAGTGGCTGACGCCTGTAATCCCAGCACTTTGGGAAGCCAAGGTGGGCAGATCATTTGAGTCCAGGAGTTTGAGAGCAGCTTGGGCAACATGGCAAAACTCTGTCTCCACAAAAATACAAATATTAGCTGGGTGTGGTGGTGTATGCCTGTAATCTCAGCTACTCGGAAGGTTGAGGCACAAGAATTGCTTGAACCCGGGAGGCAGAGGCTGCAATGAGCTGAGATTGCACCAGTGCACTCCAACCTGGGCAACAGAGTGAGACCCTGTCTCAATAATAATAATAATAAAAGCTTTAGGGCAGGAATGAAAAGAAAGTAACGTACACTTGGAAGAGTGCCAAGGGCTCGTCTTGGCGGTCCAGTGCCTCATTTCACCTTGGACTTGGGGTTGTATATGCTGGCCTACTTCTCACATCTTGCATCCTTTTTCCCTTGATTCTTCCCTCAGCGGGGCTGCCCACATGTGCGGTGGCCTGCCAGCAATTGGGCGGTGAGCATGCGCAGTGTGTTTATTGGAGGTGTACGCATGCTCACCTGAGGCGTTCTTCCCTTTACCAATAGAATGCCCCCAGAAGGTCATATACACTTAAACTCCTCCATTTTTGCCCCTTAATGCACATGCTCCAGCCCACTCGCCCAATTCCTGAGCTCTTATTGGGAAGCTGCTGATCATCAGTTTCAGGTGTTTTTATCTATTGGGAAACTGCTTTTCCGTGGTGCTGGCTGTGACCAATTATTATTTTAGAGAGACAGTTAACCGACTGACCATCACCTGATGGTCACCTGACATCTGACATTCCTGGTGGTGGTTGGCGGGGAAGGGGAGAGGTGCTCTCTTGTCCTGTTTATGTCTGACTAGCTACCTACTGTAACAATTCTATTAAAAAACGTTTAGAATAACAATATTTGGTAAGGAGACCGGATACCAGATACAACAGTAAATAGGCTTTTTTGAAGAAGTACCTATGAGGTCATAGGGACAGGACTTGGCCCACGCCCACTAATGTATTTTTCCATACATACTGACCAGACCTTGCAAGCTGTTTGAAGAAACTAAGATAAACGGCAACTCCCAGTAAATCTTAAGACTCCTTACCCGCTGATCGTAGGACCTTGAAAACCTAAAATAAGCAATACCCCAACATAAATCTCACTCAAAGGAGTTAACCCTATCACCCACATGTGCACAAGATCTTTACTAAACCTCCCGCCCAAGGAGGGGCTGATCTGCCATTTTCTGATCATGTGATGTATGTGTTAGCATAACCCCCTACTACACCTGTGCTTCCTGAAGTCCACCCTGCATGTGTAGACACTCCCCTAAACTCATGAATTATATATATCGTCCTCCTTAAGACACCACAGTGCACTCTCCTCAGAGGCAGCTGGAGAAGTTTTTTCTTCTGCACTGTCTCCCTTACGCCCAACCTTTCTGGGCATGTCTTAATCAACCTTGTCTGGAAAAAGTTTGCCTGGCCTCATGTCTGTCTGTATTCCTTCCCTTCCCTTTCTCCTTCCCTTTCTCCTCTCCTTTCCTTTCCTTTCCTTGTGTGATCTCTGCTCACTGCAACCTCTACCTCCTGGGTTCAAACGATTCTTCTGTCTCAGCCTCCCGGGTAGCTGGGATTATAGGCATGTGCTACCATGCCCAGCTAATTTTTGTATTTTTAGTAGAGACAGGGTTTCACCATGTTGGCCAGACTGATCTCAAACTCCTGACCTCAGGTGATCCACCCGCCTTGGCCTTCCAAAGTGCTGGGATTACAGGCATGAACCTCCATGCCCAGACAGGAAAGGAGACTTTATTTCTTATAGAGGGTTATCTAGCCTGCAGGCTGGCTATCCTAGGGGCTGGGAAGTGTAACCTCCAGCAGACACTTCGAGGGAGTGGAGAACAAAGATTTATGCTGAACGGGTTACATCCCATGTTCACTTTGGGGTGGAGACTTAACATTTAAATGGATAACAATTAGGTCCTATCAAAGCTGTAGTGATGGCTGGTAGAACAGAGGGTTGGGGGTTCACTTAGTGTTTGGTGGTGGGTGAGCTGCAATTGCATCAACATTGCTTATCTCAAAACCGTGCTTGTTTAGTTGCTAGAATAAAAAGGAAAAGAAAAATCCTTGTGGCAATTAGAACATAGTTGATTCCTTTTTTTTTTTTTTTTTTTTTAGACGGAGTTTCGCTCTTGTTGCTCAGGCTGGAGTGCAATGGCTCGATCTCGGTTCACTGCAACCTCCACCTCCAGGGTTCAAGCGATTCTCCTGCCTCAGCCTCCCAGTAGCTGGGATTACAGGCGTGGGCCACCACGCCCAGCGAATTTTTTTATATTTTTAGTAGACACGGGGTTTCTCCATGTTGGTCAGGCTGGTCTCAAACTCCCAACCTCAGGTGATCCTCCCACCTCGGCCTTCCACAGTGCTGGGATTATAGGTGTGAGCCACCGCGCTGGCCCATAGTTGATTCTTTAAGTGTAGGAGCGTGTGACTTAACCCTTGCCTGGCATGGCTTTAGGTCTTGTTTATAATTTGGTATCTTATTGCCACAGAGAGTCCCTTCCATCAATCTTATGATCTCTATTTCAGCATTAATTCTGGTTTGCTTTTGTGCCTAAACTGCAAAGGGAGATGGTATAACAAGATGTTTCCAACCTCCCATCTCTCATGGCAGGGAACACAGTTTTTAAGGTCTTTCTGGGGTGCCCTTGGCCAAGAGGGGTTCCACTCAGTTGGTTAGTGGGGGCATGGATTTTGAGTTCTCAATGGCAAAAGGTAACATGAACAAAGTCAACAGACAAACAATAGATATGGACAAAAATGTATAATATAATAAAGGGTTAATTTTTTTTTTTTTTTTTTTTTTTTTTTTGAGATGGAATCTCGCTCTGTCACCCAGGCTGGACTGCAGTGGTACAATCTTGGCTTACTACAATCTCCACCTCCCGGGTTCAAGCAATTCTCCTGCCTCAGCCTCCTGAGTAACTGGGATAACAGACACACACCACCATGCCCAGCTAATTTTTGTATTTTTAGTTGAGACGGGGTTTCACCATGTTGGCCAGAATGGTCTTGATCTCCTGACGTCGTGACCCACCGACCTCGGCCTCCTAAAGCGCTGGGATTACAGGCGTGAGCTGCTGTGCCTGGCCTAAAGGGTTAATTTCTACAGCATACAAAAATATCTTACGAGACGGGCGGATCACGAGGTCAGGAGATCGAGACCATCCTGGCTAACATGGTGAAACCCCGTCTCTACTAAAAATACAAAAACTAGCCGGGCGAGGTGGCGGGCGCCTGTAGTCCCAGCTACTCTGGAGGCTGAGGCAGGAGAATGGTGTAAACCCGGGAGGCGGAGCTTGCAGTGAGCTGAGATCCGGCCACTGCACTCCAGCCTGGGCGACAGAGCGAGACTCCGCCTCAAAAAAAAAAAAACAAAAAAACAAAAAAACAAAAAAACAAAAATATCTTACAAATTGATGAGAAAAAGATGTATAGACCAAAAGAAAAAAAATGAGCAAAAAATGTGAAGAACAAGTCCAAATACATGAAAAGGTGCTTAAATTGTCTAGTGGTCAGGGAATATATCATGCTAATGAGATACCATTTTATCCTCATGAGATTCACAAAACACAGAAAGAACCCTAACATCCAATGCTGTCAGAGATGAGGGAAAGGGGAATTTTCAGGCATTGCTGACAGTAATGGCATTGTCACAGGGTTTTTTGTTTTGTTTTGTTTTGTTTTGTTTTAAAAACAAGCAACAGCATTTACTTTTAAAAGGCAATTACTATACTAACCAGCAATTTGACTTCCTGCAATCTGTCTGATATGGTTTGGCTGTGTCCCCACTCAAATCTCATCTTGAATTATAGCTCCCACAATTCCCACATGTTGTGGGAGGAATTGAATCATGGGGGTGGGTCTTTCCATGCTGTTCTTGTGGTAGTGAACAAGTCTCACGAGATCTGATGGTTTGATAAAGGGGAGTCTCCCTGCCCAAGTTTTCTTCTCTTGTCTGCCACCATGTGAGATGTGCCTTTTGCCTTCTGCCATGATTGTGAGGCCTCACCAGTCACATGGAACTGTGAGTCCATTAAACCTCTTTTTCCTTATAAATTACCCAGTCTCGGGTATGTCTTTATCAGCAGCGTGAAAACGGACTAATACATTGTTCCATTAGTAGAGATAGATTAGTATCTCTACATAGGGATATATATACAATATTTATTGCAGCTTTGCTTTAGTGGTCAAGAACAGAAAACAAAGTAAACACCTAATAAAAGTAGGATGTCTGAATAAAGGGTGGTCCTCCATTGCAAGGAATACTATACAGTCATTAAAAAGAACCAATTAATGACCAAAAATGTTCATGGCAACACTAGCCATAATAACCCCAATGCCTATTAGAAGGAGAATAGATCAATAAGTTCTGGTATAGTCACACAATGGGATAGTATACCACAACCAGAATGAACAAGCCACAACTACACGCAACAACATTATAAATGTCAAGAATATAATGTGCAAAAAAGTATGTACTGAATGTTTCTTTTACATAAGGCACAAAACAGACTAAAGAAATCGATGCTGTTACAAGTCAGGAGGATGGATACCCTTGAGGAGGTGGGAGGTCAACAGGAGGAGGCATGTTGGGAGAGGTAGCAGTTCTCGGGCACTGATAATATTTTGGTCTTTTTTTTTTTTTTTTTTTGGGACGGAGTCTCGCTCTGTCGCCCAGGCTGGAGTGCAGTGGCCGGATCTCGGCTCACTGCAAGCTCCGCCTCCCGGGTTTACACCATTCTCCTGCCTCAGCCTCCCGAATAGCTGGGACTACAGGCGCCCGCCACCTCGCCCGGCTAGTTTTTTTTGCATTTTTTAGTAGAGACGGGGTTTCACCATATTAGCCAGGATGGTCTCGATCTCCTGACCTCGTGATCCGCCCGTCTCGGCCTCCCAAAGTGCTGGGATTACAGGCTTGAGCCACCGCACCCGGCCTATTTTGTGTCTTGATCTGGGTGCTGGTTATGTGGGTGTATTCACTGTGGAAACTCATCAAGCAGTACATTCATGATTCATGTATTCAGAAACACTGGACTTAACAATTGTAATAACTTGCAGGGATTTCAGCTAGGTATTGATCACTGGTTAAGAAAAACAGAATGGGCCGGGCGCGGTGGCTCAAGCCTGTAATCCCAGCACTTTGGGAGGCCGAGACGGGCGGATCACGAGGTCAGGAGATCGAGACCATCCTGGCTAACACAGTGAAACCCCGTCTCTACTAAAAAATACAAAAAACTAGCCGGGCGAGGTGGCGGGCGCCTGTAGTCCCAGCTACTCCGGAGGCTGAGGCAGGAGAATGGCGTAAACCCGGGAGGCGGAGCTTGCAGTGAGCTGAGATCCGGCCACTGCACTCCAGCCCGGGCGACAGAGCGAGACTCCGTCTCAAAAAAAAAAAAATAAATAAAAATAAAAGAAAAACAGAATGTAGAAAATCATGTATAATATAATCCCATTTTCATACAGCATACAATAAAACCACCCTGATTATGTATTCCTGGGGGTGTAAATACATGTATATATGAAGATATATGTAAGTCTCTATAGATTTATATGCAGACGGATAAAAACATGGAAGGCTGGCAAGGCGCAGTGGCTCACGCCTGTAAGGAGTCCATGAGAGGCCAAGGCAGGTGGATCACCTGAGGTCAGGAGTTGGAGAGCAGCCTGGTCAACATGGCAAAACCCCATCTCTACTAAAAATGCAAAAATTAGCTAGAGATGGTAGTAGGCGCCTGTAATCGCAGCTATTTGGGAGACTGAGGCAGGAGAGTTGCTTGAACCCAGGAGGCAGAGGTTGCAGTGAGCTGAGATCAA
>NC_045456.1:4649606-4654553 GCF_002776525.5 Piliocolobus tephrosceles
GTGAGGCCTCTGAGCCCAAGCCAAGCCATCGCATCCCCTGTGACTTGCACGTATATGCCCAAATGGCCTGAAGTAACTGAAGAATCACAAAAGAAGTGCAAATGCCCTGCCTCCCCTTAACCTATGACATTCCACCACAAAAGAAGTGAAAATGGCCAGTCCTTGCCTTAAGCGATGATATTATCTTGTGAAATTCGTTTTCCTGGCTTATCCTGGCTCAAAAAGCTCCCCGACTGAGCACCTTGTGACCCCCACTCCTGCCCGCCAGAGAACAACCTCCCTTTGACTGTAATTTTCCTTTACCTACCCAAATCCTATAAAACGGCCCCAGCCTTATCTCCCTTCGCTGACTCTTTTCGGACTCAGCCCGCCTGCACCCAGGTGATTAAAAAGCTTTATTGCTCACACAAAGCCTGTTTGGTGGTCTCTTCACATGGACGCGCATGACATATATAAAGGTCTATTAAGGTCTTTCTGGGGTGCCCTTGGCCAAGAGGGGTTCCACTCAGTTGGTTAGTGGGGGTATGGATTTTATTTTGAGTTCTCAATGGCAAAAGGTGAAACAAGTGAAATAGAAAACAAATATATATATATATATATATAGAAGGCCATATAGCAGGTTAAAATGGCTTCCCTCGGTGAGGGAGAAGGCAGGATGAGGGCCACGCTGATGTTGGGGGAGGAAAAGGATAAAGGAAAATAATATGCCCTTGTTTAAAAATGACAACAACAATAGCAAAGTATAGGCCAGGTACGCTGGCACGTGCCTGTAATCCCAGCTACTTGGGAGGCTAAGGCAGGAGGATCGTTTGAGTCTAGGAGTTCAAGGCCAGCCTGGGCAACATAGCCAGACCCCACTGTTTGGACAAACGGAGGCAAGATGGTGCACCTCTGGGTTCTTCACCACCAACTTTTCCCGTGCGCGCGAAAATGCAGCTGGCGACCCAGGAAGGTGCAGACCAACCAGGCATGTGCCAGGTGACATCAATCCAAAGAGACCAAGATTTACCTGGTCGCACCTGTGGAACGCCCCCCAACACGCCTGTGCCCCGCCTATTGCCCTCCCACTCCTAGAAAAGCCGCTCTCGGCCAGCGTCCCGCGCGGCCTTCCTCAGTCCCTCACTCCTGTTGGGACTGCAGGAACTCCGTCCGAGAGCCCCACCGGGGGACTCTGTCGGCCTCCTTTGCCGGAGGCCGACAGACCTCTCCCTACCCACCTTCTTCCCCTGAAGCTAGGTGACCAAAAATAAATTTGCAGTTTTGCTCTTACCCTTGCCTACTCGCTGGTTCTTTTGTGCCCGCTCTGGTGGTCTTAGAAAAACAAATCACCCACCTCAAAAAATACATATATGATCCCATCTATGTAAAAAAGATACAGACATTTAGAAATAAGTCCTACCAAGGTTTAAACATTGAGACTCAGGAAATGATTTATGTTGCATGACTCAAGCACATGGCATATTATGAACATTTGGTCATTGTCTGGGAAAAAATATGAAGCCTAAAGATTATTAACAAACAGCAAAGAATACAAAAAGTCTACTTATCAACTGCTAGCAATATGGTAGACTCAGACAACCTGAAAATTCTTTTACTATAATCACTTAGAAATACCAGGTAAAATGTAACATATTTATTTTAAATGTAGAGCTAGGCCCACAAATAATAAAATCAAATCCCCAGGTGCCAGAAACAAAGAAGGAAATGAAGAAGCAGAAGGGTGAGTGCCTGAGTTAATGGGGGGCCATTGTCTGCAGAGCCTGGGGGTTTGGGAATGAATGCCCACACAGCAGCAGGAAACGAGACTTGGGGGCTCTGGGAGCTAGGGAATTGCCCAGAGAGCTTTGCCTACAGCCAAGACCCTCAAATAACTATTCTATAAATGAAAGGATTTAAAAACAAGAGGGACCACAGGACACAGGGCTTTTGGTGGGAAAATAATAAAAGCTCTCTGAGAAGTCAAAACCACAAGACCACAATTCACAATGCTTTTACTTTACCCACATAGTTCAGAAACTCCAGACTAAGAAGTACCGTGAGAATTATCCATCAAGCAGTGATACTCCTGGGGCACAAGGAAGAAGCAAACAAAAAACTTCTTTGAATTGAAGCTCCTACCACATTCCAAATATCATGGAATGTTCACACACACAGAAAAAAATCCTGCTAATGATGAGTTCACAGTAAAATATTACAAAGCCCACTGGTGACTAATCCAACTCAATCAACAGTCTGCACACAGTACAAACATACAATTATACCTCCACAAACTCCAAATGCACACAGATAACCAGAAAGAGATTATTTTAAAAATACATATAAAGTAACTGAAGACTAGAAAAGACACGATCAAATCCTAATAGAACTGAACTCTATGGAAAAAGAACAAGAAGAATTGAAGAAACATCAAATAGAACAGTGACCCCATAATGTATCAGGGAGTACGTTTTTTAAACAAGATTATAGGGATGATAATAAATTCTTCACTGAAAGACATTAAAGAAGACTAAAATGATTGAAAAAATGTACCATTTCACAGATAGGAAGACTCAATATAGCAAAGGTGGCAACTTTCTCCAGATTAGCCTATAAATTTAATGCAGTTCCCATCAAAATCCAACAGATGATTTTACAGAATTCACAAACTGATGCTAAAATCTATACAAAGGTCTAAAGGGCCAAAAAAAATGTTAAAGAATAAAGGTAATGGGGGGTGGGGCTCATACTACCAGATATCAAGACTATTATAGACAGGCACGGTGGCTCATGCCTATAATCCCAGCACTTTGGGAGGCTGAGGCAGGAAGATCACTTGAGCCCAGGAGTTTAAGGCCAGCCTGGGCAACATTGTGAGACCTTGTCTCTACAAATAATAAAAAAGTTAGCCGGGTGTGGTGGCATGTGCCTATAGTCCTAGCTACTTGAGAGGCTGAGGCGGGAGGACTGCTTGAGCCTAGAGGGGCCGAGGCTGCAGTGAGCCATGATCAGGCCACTGCACTCCAGCCTGGATGACAGAGTGAGACTCCATCTAAAAAAAGAAAAAAAGACCATTATCAGACACGGAGTTAAAGAAGGAAGGGGTTTATTTGGCCAGGGGCATCAGCAAGACTCCTGTCTCAAGAGCCGACCTCCCTGAGTGAGCAATTCCTGTCCCTTTTAAGGGCTCACAACTCTAGAAGGGTGTGTGTGAGAGGGTTGTGATCGATTGAGCAAGCAGGGGGTAGGTGACTGAGGGCTGCATGCACCAGCAATTAGATCGGAAGAAAATAGGATAGGGATTTTCACAGTGCTTTTCTATACAATGTCTGTAATCTATAGATAACATAATTGATTAGGTCAGGGGTCAATCTTTAACTACCAGGCCCAGGGCGTGGCCCCGGGCTGTGTGCTTGTGGATTTCATTTCTGCCTTTTAGTTTTTACTTTTTCTTTCTTTGGAGGCAGAAACTGGACATAAGACAATATGAGAGGTGGTTTCCTCCCTTAATATTAGCAAGACGATAGTCAAAGGGACCAATGGATCACAAGGCCTAAAAACAGACCCATGTGGATATGGGAGCTTACTGTATGGCAGAGGGGGCCTTTCAAACAAGTGGGAAAGAATGAACTGTTCAATAAACTGTGCTCCCACATCATACCTTAAAATAATTTCTAACAGATAAATGAGCTAAATGCTCTTGAAAAGCAAAATTTTAAAAAAAACCTTTGGAGAATACAATTGATTCATTCACAATAGCTGTGTTCTATAAACCCACTGTAAACACTAAATTAGCAAATACTGAACCATTGCTCTTAAGGGAAATACAGGGTAGGATTCCTGTGAGCCTCTGGTCACGACATTTTCATCAACCTATCAATCCAGAACCTTGTTTTGTGTGTGTTTCTGTTGAAAGGCATCTCATTTAATTGTATTGCTGATTGCTGAACACTAAACTCCTGGCCAACAGGGCCATCCCTCATGCTTGAAGGAAGCTTCTCTAACACGCGTTTTCTCTGTAAGGCACATCACAGCTTCCTTGCACTTGGGAGTGTCAGGCAACACTTCCATCTATGCTTGGGGGCCATTTTAAACAGCAAAGTCACTCACAAAAAGCATAAAAATGTGAAAAATGTGGCACTAAATATGCCTCAAGAAGGACACTTGTTTACCGTCTGACAGCTGAGACAAGAAAGCAGAGTGTCACCTTGTTCCACCTCATCTGGGAATGTGAGTGACTCAGATTTTTTCACTACCTTTGCATGTGGTCACTGAAGATACTGATTTTGGCAAGTAGGCAAATTTGCAAATACAAAATCTATGAATAATGAGGATCAACTGTATCGTTCTGATATTTCCAGGAGTGAAAAGGATTTGTTTGTGGACAAGACACAAAAAGCACAAATTATAAAGAGAAAGACTGGCCGGGTGCGGTGGCTCAAGCCTGTAATCCCAGCACTTTGGGAGGCCGAGACGGGCAGATCACGAGGTCAGGAGATCAAGACCATCCTGGCTAACACGGTGAAACCCCGTCTCTAAAAATACTAAAAAATACTAAAAAAAAAAAAAAAAAAATACAAAAAAACTAGCCAGGTGAGGTGGTGGGCGTCTATAGTCCCAGCTACTCGGGAGGCTGAGGCAGGAGAATGGCGTAAACCCGGGAGGTGTAGCTTGCAGTGAGCTGAGATTCGGCCACTGCACTCCAGCCTGGGCGACAGAGCAAGACTCGGTCTCAAAATAAATAAATAAATAAATAAAATAATAATAAAGAGAAAGACTGACAAACGGGACAAATAACAATTTAAAACTTCTGCTTGAAAATGGATGCCAGAAAGAAAGTGAAACATCGGCCGGGCGCGGTGGCTCAAGCCTGTAATCCCAGCACTTTGGGAGGCCGAGACGGGCGGATCACGAGGTCAGGAGATCGAGACCATCCTGGCTAACACGGTGAAACCCCATCTCTACTAAAAA
>NC_045456.1:4664553-4666220 GCF_002776525.5 Piliocolobus tephrosceles
TTTTAGTAGAGACGGAGTTTCACTGTGTTGGCCAGGCTGGTCTCGAACTCCTGACCTCATGATCCGCCCACCTCGGCCTCCCAAAGTGCTGGGATTACAAGCGTGAGCCACTGCGCCCAGCCAATTTTTTTTTATTTTTTGTAGCGAGAGTGTCTCACTGTGTTGCCTAGGCTGGTCTTGAACTCTTGACTTTAAGTGATCCTCCTGCCTCAATCATTCACCTAGTTTTAAAAATCATTGGTATAAAGTTATTCACAGTATTATTATTAACTTTTTTTGGTCATTTTCTGGTAGATCTAGAGTTATATCATTTTTCACTCATTCATTAATTGGTTATCTTTTTATACTTCTTTATAATTTAATTGCATATGATCAGAGAATATAGTGTCTTTTTGGTCTAATTCATAATCAATTTTTATAAATGCTTCGTGTGTACTTGAAAATGATGTGTATTCCCTAAAATCGATTGCAGAGTTGTACATCTGTGTGTATACACACATACATGCACAGTATAAATTATATACGTATTTATACACAATTAGGTAAACTAATTGGGTTATTAAATCTTCTATACATGAATTTTTTAAATTTTCATTATCAATTACTGACAGAGTTATATTAAAAATCTCCCTCTACCAATTTAGTTGGGTAGTTATGTTGAGTTTTGCATTACACATTTTAAAGCTGTATTATTAGAGGCATATGTTTATTATTGTATTTTGCTGGTGAATTATTCCTTTTAGCATTCAGTAATGACCATTTTTAATCCCTAATGATATTCTTTGCCTTAAAGTCAATCCTGTCTGGTGTTCATATTGCTATGGTTTTAGTTATGCTCTGTTTTCTGCTCCCTAGGGGTTTCTTTCACTTTCCTGCACGCTTAGTTGTGCACTTAAAAAAGATGTTTGTTATATTTTATTCATTACTTCTGGTGTGTGTACCAGGCAGGGTTGCAGTATAGTTAATCTGGTATATTGCTAGATCTTGAAGGTCTCAAAAATAAAGAAACATACACTCTCCTTTAAACATACATTCTCTTATGTTTGATACACAATTTGAATAATAGAATAAATTGCACAATGTATATTGTGAAATGACAACATTACAATTTAAAGATCTTACTGGCCGGGCGCGGTGGCTCAAGCCTGTAATCCCAGCACTTTGGGAGGCCGAGACGGGCGGATCACGAGTTCAGGAGATCGAGACCATCCTGGCTAACACGGTGAAACCCCGTCCCTACTAAAAACTACAAAAAACTAGCCGGGCGAAGTAGCGGCGCCTGTAGTCCCAGCTACCCGGGAGGCTGAGGCAGGAAAATGGCGTGAACCCGGGAGGCGGAGCTTGCAGTGAGCTGAGATCCGGCCACAGCACTCCAGCCCGGGTGACAGAGCGAGACTCCGCCTCAAAAAAAATAAAAATAAAAAAATAAAAAAATGAAGATCTCACTTGGCTTTGTGATTCTAGAATCAGGCGATACTTCACTCCATAAAATTAGAATAAGTGTTCCAATGAGTTGAGCAGAGGAGGTTGTTATAGACAGAGAAAAGCTGAAGAAAGCAGAACCAAAGAATGAAAGCAGACTGGTCTCCTCCAAGTTACTTTCCTTGTAAGGTAGAAACAGAGAAACAGAACACTAGACAAATAACTGATTGGAATTGATTGGTTAA
>NC_045456.1:4666320-4671697 GCF_002776525.5 Piliocolobus tephrosceles
TGTCGGGGGATGGAGTTTTGCCCAGGCTGGAGTGCAGTGGCATGATCTTGGCTCACTGCAACCTCCTCTTCCTGGGTTCAAGTGATTCTCCTGCCTCAGCCTCCTGAGTAGCTGGGATTACAGTGCCTCCACCATGCCTAACTTTGTATTTTTAGTAGAGATGGAGTTTCACCATGTGTTGGCCAGGCTGGTCTCGAACTCCTGACCTCAAGTGATCCACCTGCCTCGGCCTCCCAAAGTGCTGGGATTACAGGCGTGAGCCACTGTGCCCAGCCAGTTTCAGATGACATTTTGTTTTAAGGATTAAAGGCAGAGGGAACTTCATTATCACATCGATGGAAGTTGGCCCATTTGGGAAATTAGGCTATTTCACTATCCTGATTTTTTGGAAGGCCAGCTACCAACTCATTTTTGGTTTGGTGATGTGGCACTTCAGCATGAGTGACTCCATTTTGAGTTTGAGTCTGGTCTTTTTGTTGCTTAGTTGAAAACAACGGCCTCCTACAGATTTTTGTTTAACAATTCTCCACTTTTGGTCACGCTCTCCCCTAGGTGAGAGCGTGACCAAAACTGAGGGCATCAGCACTGCTCTCAGTTACCATCATTTGGGTTTCTAGTCTCAACATATCAATCGTAGGTTATGGGATCTTCATGATCACACACTTCTCTGAGTTTTTGTCATTCCAGCAGATGAGAGACCATTTTATGCTTGACAAATGGCTGTGTTCAAACATTTAAAACTTTTTGAGAGGAGACAGTGCACTACGGAGACTACCATTGTAACTATCAGGAGGATAATACCAAGAATTTGTATTCTTAGCCAAGGTTCCCATAAACCAACCCAACTAAAATTCAGTAGATCAAAGAAGGAGCCAGATGAGGGTTCTACCATCATAAACAAGTAGCCTGTTAATGTTTGCAACTGAGTCTCCAACACCTGATGGATTTATCCCTGCGCAACAAGAAGTGTTAGCAATTGTACAGATGGCAGTAGGCAGCAATTTTATTATCTAGCATCCCATGACTGGGTTAAATTAAAGCAAAGAGTGACCATTTGCAAGTGACCCACAGAAGCTACTGATTGTGAAATTCTAACTACGGCATTATTCTGCCAAGTGAAAGAGGTAAGAATAAGCAAAGAAAAACTCAGAGGAGTCAGAGTCTTAGGACGGGGCCTTCTTCCGATTGTCTCAGGAAAGCTGTCCGCAGTGTGAAGTTGGCAGCTTCGCATCCTGGTTTGCAGTTTCAGTGTTTCTGGTTGTGGCATTGGTCATTCTGGTGAAGTCTTTGTGTAGCCCACACATCAGGCATGAGACTTGTCCCTTCCCAAATTTACATTGAGTTGTTCAGCTTCAGCTTATAGGGCTTTAGGAACAGAGCAGTTTTTGTTCTTAGTTGGAGTCCTGTAGTCAGTTATTGGAGGAAACTAGAATTCAGAATCCAGTCCAGTCTATAAGTAGATAACAAAAACTCAAAACACAGTGAACAGGGCTATGATCTAGTAACAGGGGTACTATATTTGTTCTTCTGAAACATAATTTTTCTCTCTACAGTCACTCAATTCCTACTAAAGGTAATCAGAGGTAAACTAATCTGTTTGCAAAAGAAGTTTACTCTCATTAAACTTGGCCTGGTTGTTTTATATAAGTGCAGCAAGAATAATCAGTTAGGTTCTTTTACAAGTTGTTGGAAATTTTGTAAGGAGTCTCACATTGGACTTTTTAAAACCTCTCAACAATAGGCCAGGCGCAGTGGCTCGCACCTGTAATCCCAGCACTTTGGGAGGCCGAGGTGGGTGGATCACCTGAGGTCAGGAGTTTGAGACTAACCTGGCCAACATGGTGAAACCCCATCTCTACTAAAAAATACAAAAATTAACCGGGCGTGGTGGCATGTGTCTATAATCCTAGCTATTCGGGAGGCTGAGACAGGAGAATTGCTTGAACCCGGGAGACGGAAGTTGCGGTGAGCCGAGATCGCGCCACTGCACTCCAGCCTGGGCGACAGAGCGAGACTCTGTCTCAAAAATAAAATAAAATAAAAATAAAAATGAAAACCGCTCAATAATAAAAAGCCAAACTAAGGCAGACATCAGACTTTGCCTGTAGTATCTAATATCTTGAGATTCCTGGGCCTTCCAGGAAGTGACTTTTTTCCACACTGTAAGGCTAGGAACCCTTGAAAGCAGGCATTTTATGCACTTTCTCAAATATGACATTCCAGTCAAAGACTTGGTATTTTAACCAGTGTTGTCAATTGTATTGTAGCCTGTCATAAAGAAAGCAAATTTTTATTGAACTTATGTGAATAACCAGATTGCCATAAAAATAAGAATACTCATGGATAGTTTCCAAATTCTGGAGGGATAAGGTAGGAAGAAAAAGCAAATGCTTCAATTTTTTTTTTTTTTTTTTAAACAGAGTCTTTCTCTGTCATCCAGGCTGGAGTGCAGCATGATCTCAGCTTACTGCAACCTCTGCCTCCTGGGTTCAAGTGATTCTCTTGCCTCAGCCTCCCGAGTCCTGGGATTACAGGCGCCCGCCACCACGCTCAACTAATTTTTATATTTTAGTAGAGACGGGATTTCGCCATGTTGGCCAGGCTGGTCTCAATCTCCTGACTTCAGGTGATCCACCCACCTCGGCCTTCAATTTTTGTTTACAAAAATATACTTTATCAAATTGTTGTAAACTATAGGTAGCTTAAAAGAAAAAAGTATTCTTAAATCTGAAAAATGGGGCTGGCCGCCGTGGCTCATGCCTGTAATCCCATCACTTTGGGAGGCCGAGGTAGGTGGATCATGAGGTCAGGAGTTTGAGACCAGCCTAACCAACATGGTGAAACCCCATCTCTATTAAAAATACAAAAATTAGCCAGGCATGGTGGCACGCACCTGTAATCCCAGCTACTCAGGAGGCTGAGGCAGGAGAATTGCTTGAACCCAGGAGGTGGAGGTTGCAGCGAGCGGAGATTGCGCCATTGCACTCCAGCCTAGGGAACAAAGACAGAGTGTTTGAACTGTCTCAATAAATAAATAAATAAATAAATAAATAAATAAATAAATAAATATAACAAAGCAGATGAGGCCCCTTCCCTGTTCCTAGCTGGAGGGACATGAGTGTCCTTGGGCCATCGTCCCTGGTCGGGGCCCTGATAAGGCCACTCAACAGCCTGGAGGCCTGGGAGCCCACGCTGGGTTTAAGTGACACTTCTCCAGATGAAGGGTTAATAGAGGACTTGACTATAAAACAAAACTATGGAGCAACTGGCAGAAGGATTGCTTTCTCATTACTTGCCAGATCTGCACAGATCAAAACAAACCCTCCAGGAACTCACACAGAACCAGGTTGTATTGTCAGACACACTGGAACAAGAGATTCCAAAATTTAAAGAATGTCATTCTATGTTAGATATTAATGCTTTGTTTGCTGAGGCTAAACACTATCCTGCCGCGTTGGTGAATATAAGAAAAGAGATGCTGATGCTTTGTGAAAAAACCATCAAATTTAAAAAAAAGAGCACAGGCCAGGCGTGGTGGCTCACGCCTGTAATCCCAGCACTTTGGGAGGCTGAGGAGGGCGGATCACTTCAGGTCAGGAGTTCGAGACCAGCCTGGACAACATGGTGAAACCCCCATCTCTAATAAAAATACAAAAATTAGCTAAGCGTGGCAGTGCCAGCCTGTAGTCCCAGCTACTTGGGAGGCTGAGGCAGGAGAATCTCTTGAACCTGGGAGGCGGAGGTTGTAGTGAGCTGAGATTGTACCACTGCACTCCAGCCTGGGTGACAGAGCAAGACTCTGTCTCCAAAAAAAAAAAAAAAAAAAGACACGAACATTTGTGTTTGTGTGTTTTCTTCTCCTATCCTATACTTGGATTAAGATGGCTTAAGTGTAGACTGAGGTTGAGGTAGTGGCTTATCCCGTTATGTCAGATCTTGAAATCCTTATTCCAGGATTACTGTGTCTCCATGTCTTTCTTCCTAAATAGTAGACATCATATTGCTTTTTGATATTTATATGTAAGTTTTTCAAATTTTATTTAATTTTAAAATGTGCTACCTTGAATCATTTATAAACTGGAAAATGGTTTGAGTCTAAACCCTAAGTGGTTAAAAATTCATATGAAGTTTTTAGCTTCTTAATGAATATAGATTTAAAACTTTCCAGTTCTTATTTTATGAACTGGCTTGCCTTTCTGGTAATACAATGCTGATTTTTAGTAATTGTCTTTTCACTGCTTAGTTAAGAAGAAATGCCAGCTGCTTAATCACATCTACCCCTGGAAAAGAGGTGAGCCTTGTGAAGAACATAATGGAAAAGTGCGTGCACAGGAAGTAACAGCGCTTCAGGTGTAGTTCAGGTGAGCAAGATGCCAGATAGGTTCTACTAACCACTGCCATTGTCACTGCTTCTGAAGGTTCAAAGAGTACATCTAGGCCAGGCACAGTGGCTCATGCCTATAATCCCATCACTTTGGGAGGCCGAGGCAGGTGGATCACTTGAGGTCAGGAGTTCGAGACCAGCCTGACTAACATGGTGAAACCCTGTTTCAACTAAAAATACAAAATTAGCTGGGCGTGGTGGCGCGCACCTGTAATCCCAGCTACTCGGGAAGCTGAGCCAGGCTGAGGCAGGAGAATTGCTTGAACCGGGAGGTGGAGGTTGCAGTGAGCTGAGATGGTGCCACTGTACTCCATCCAGCCTGGGCAACGAAAGCAAAACTCCATCTAAAAAAACAAACAACAACAACAACAAAAACAAAGTAGATTACATCTATTCCTAAATTTGGTGGAGCTCACACACTCAAATGAGCTTGTATATTTATAATACAGTATACTATTATAGTAACAGTTATCATACACTGAGATACAGTTTCTGTGCTCTTAGAAAATTCTTGAAGCTGGGTGTGGTGGCTCATGCCGGTAATCCCAACACTCTGGGAGGCTGAGGCGGGTGGATCACCCGAGGTCGGGAGTTTGAGACCAGCATGACCAATATGGAGAAACCCCCTCTCTACTGAAAATACAAAATTAGCCGGGCGTGGTGGCGCATGCCTCTACTGGGGAGGCTGAGCCAGAAGAATCGCTTGAACCCAGAAGGCAGAGGTTGCAATGAGCCAAGATCGCGCTATTGCACTCCAGCCTGGGCAACAAGAGCGAAACTCTATCTCAAAAAAAAAAAAGGCCGGGCGCAGTGGCTCACGCCTGTAATCCCAGCACTTTGGGAGGCCGAGGCAGGTGGATCATGAGGTCAGGAGTTCGAGACTAGCCTGGCCAACATAGTGAAACCCTATCTTTACTAAAAATACAAAAATTAGCCAGGCGTGGTAGCGGGCACCTGTAGTCCCAGCTACTCGGGAGGCTGAGGCAGGAGAAT